>NC_084745.1:35986348-36006348 GCF_033978785.1 Entelurus aequoreus | reverse complement strand
GCCAGGCTGGATAATCCCTGCACACATAGCAATTCTCTTAGAATAATATACAACTCACATAATGTTTTTTCTGCGTCAGAGGTGGACATGCATTTTACTGAAGTGGCAAACAATCTAAAAATTCCTGTCATATCAATTCCTAGATATGGTCGAAATTATTTAAAGTGCACTACGCATAATAAATGTAACATTATTAATATTGCTACTACGGATACTTTCAACAAAAACTCCTCAAAACAGCCCACTACCTATAATATGGGCTTTTTAAACATAAGGTCATTGTCTTCCAAAACGTTATTAGTTAATGAAGTCATTAGAGACAATAATCTTGATGTCGTTGGTCTAGCCGAGACCTGGCTCAAACCAGACAAATTTTTTGCGCTGGGTGAGGCGTCTCCTCCTGGCTATACAGAAACGCATATTGCCCGTCCCATTAAAAGGGGTGGGGGTGTTGCACTATTATACAACAAAAACTTTAGCCTTACCTCGGACCTAAATAATAAATATAACTCGTTTGAGGTGCTTACTGTGAGGTTTGTCACACCGCTGCCTCTGCACCTGGCTGTCATCTACCGCCCCCCAGGGCCCTATTCGGACTTTATCAATGAATTTTCAGAGTTCGTTGCTGATCTAGTGACGCACGCCGACAATATAATCATAATGGGAGACTTTAACATCCATATGAATACCCCATTGGACCCTCCATGCGTGGCGCTCCAGACTATAATTGATAGCTGTGGTCTTACACAAATAATAAATGAACTCACGCATCGCAACGGTAATACGATAGATCTAGTGCTTGTCAGGGGTGTCACCACCTCTAAAGTTACGATACTCCCGTACACTAAAGTAATGTCCGATCATTACCTTATAAAATTCGAAGTTCTGACTCATTGTCAACAAACTAATAATAATAATAATAACTACTATAGCAGCCGCAACATTAATGCTGCCACAACGACGACTCTTACTGACCTACTGCCTTCGGTAATGGCACCATTCCCAAATTATGTGGGCTCTATTGATAACCTCACTAACAGCTTTAACGACGCCCTGCGCGACACCATTGATAGTGTAGCACCGCTAAAGCTAAAAAGGGCCCCTAAAAGGCGTACCCCATGGTTTACAGAAGAAACTAAAGCCCAGAAATTATCATGTAGAAATGGAGTGATAGTTTAATAACTTATAAACGCATGCTTACCTCAGCTAAAGCTAAATATTACTCAAATCTCATCCACCTCGACAAAAATGATCCTAAATTTTTGTTAAGTACAGTAGCATCGCTAACCCAACAAGGGACTCCTCCCAGTAGCTCCACCCACTCAGCAGATGACTTTATGAATTTCTTTAATAAGAAAATTGAAGTAATTAGAAAAGAGATTAAAGACAATGCATCTCAGCTACAACTGGGTTCTATTAACACAGATACGACTGTATATACGACGGACATTGCCCTCCAAAATAGTTTCTCCCTCTTTGATGAAATAACATTGGAGGAATTGTTAAAATGTGTAAATGGGACAAAACAAACAACATGTTTACTTGACCCAATTCCTGGGAAACTTATCAAGGAGCTTTTTGTTTTATTAGGTCCATCAGTGTTAAATATTATAAACTTATCACTTTCCTCTGGTACTGTTCCCCTAGCATTCAAAAAAGCGGTTATTCATCCTCTACTCAAAAGACCTAACCTCGATCCTGACCTCATGGTGAACTACCGGCCGGTGTCCCACCTTCCGTTTATCTCGAAAATTCTCGAAAAAATTGTCGCACAGCAGCTAAATGAACACTTAGCGTCTAACAATCTCTGTGAACCTTTTCAATCCGGTTTCAGGGCAAATCACTCTACGGAGACAGCCCTCGCAAAAATGACTAATGATCTATTGCTAACGATGGATTCTGATGCGTCATCTATGTTGCTGCTTCTTGATCTTAGCGCCGCTTTCGATACTGTTGATCATAATATTTTATTAGAGCGTATCAAAACGCGTATTGGGATGTCAGACTTAGCCCTTGTCTTGGTTTAACTCTTATCTTACTGACAGGATGCAGTGTGTCTCCCATAACAATGTGACCTCGGACTATGTTAAGGTAACGTGCGGAGTTCCCCAGGGTTCGGTTCTTGGCCCTGCACTCTTTATTATTTACATGCTGCCGCTAGGTGACATCATACGCAAATACGGTGTTAGCTTTCACTGTTATGCGGATGACACCCAACTCTACATGCCCCTAAAGTTGACCAACACGCCGGATTGTAGTCAGCTGGAGGCGTGTCTTAATGATATTAAACAATGGATGTCCGCTAACTTTTTGCAACTCAACGCTAAGAAAACGGAAATGCTGATTATCGGTCCTGCTCAACACCGACATCTATTTAATAGTACCACCTTAACATTTGACAACCAAACAATTAAACAAGGCGACTCGGTAAAGAATCTGGGTATTATCTTCGACCCAACTCTCTCGTTTGAGTCACACATTAAGAGTGTTACTAAAACGGCCTTCTTTCATCTCCGTAATATCGCTAAAATTCGTTCCATTTTGTCTACAAGCGATGCTGAGATCATTATCCATGCGTTCGTTACATCTCGTCTCGATTACTGTAACGTTTTATTTTCGGGCCTCCCTATGTCTAGCATTAAAAGATTATAGATGGTACAAAATGCGGCTGCTAGACTTTTGACAAAAACAAGAAAGTTTGATCATATTACGCCTATACTGGCTCACTTGCACTGGCTTCCTGTGCACCTAAGATGCGACTTTAAGGTTTTACTACTTACGTATAAAATACTACACGGTCAAGCTCCTGCCTATCTTGCCGATTGTATTGTACCATATGTCCCGGCAAGAAATCTGCATTCAAAGAACTCCGGCTTATTAGTGATTCCCAGAGCCCAAAAAAAGTCTGCGGGCTATAGAGCGTTTTCTATTCGGGCTCCAATATTATGGAATGCCCTCCCGGTAAAAGTTAGAGATGCTACCTCAGTAGAAGCATTTAAGTCTCATCTTAAAACTCATTTGTATACTCTAGCCTTTAAATAGACTCCCTTTTTAGACCAGTTGATCTGCCGTTTCTTTTCTTTTCTTTTCTACTCTGCTCCGGGGTGGACCGCTAGCCTGTCCATCAGATGGGGACATCTCTACGCTGCTGACCCGTCTCCGCTCGGGATGGTTCCTGCTGGCCCCACCATGGACTGGACTTTCGCTGATGTGTTGGACTTTCACAATATTATGTCAGACCCACTCGACATCCATTGCTTTCGGTCTCCCCTAGAGGGGGGGGGGGGGGTTACCCACATATGCGGTCCTCTCCAAGGTTTCTCATAGTCATTCACATTGACGTCCCACTGGGGTGAGTTTTCCTTGCCCGTATGTGGGCTCTGTACCGAGGATGTCGTTGTGGCTTGTACAGCCCTTTGAGACACTTGTAATTTAGGGCTATATAAATAAACATTGATTGATTGATTGATATATATATATATATATATATATATATATATATATATATATATATATATATATATATATATATATATATATATATATATATATATATATATATATACACACATATATATATATATATATATATATACATATATATACAGACATACATATATATACAGATATATATACATACATATATACACACATATATATATATATATATATATATATATATATATACATATATATACAGACATACATATATATATATAGATATACATACATATATATACAGACATACATATATATATATAGATATACATACATACATACATACATACATACATACATACATACATACATACATACATACATACATACATACATATATATATATATATATATATATATATATATATATATATATATATATATATACATATATATACACATACATACATATATACAGTCGCGATAAATAGTTTACATACACTTGTAAAGAACATAATGTCATGGCTGTCTTGAGTTTCGAATACTTTCTACAACTCCTATTTTTTTTGTGATAGAGTGATTGGAGCACATAGTTGTTGGTTTTCTGACATGGACTTGTTTCTTCAGCATTGTCCACACATTTAAGTCAGGACCTTGGGAAGGCCATTCTAAAACCTTAATTCTAGCCTGATTAGCTATTCCTTTACCACTTTTGACGTGTGTTTGGGGTCATTGTCCTGTTGGAACACCCAACTGCGCCCAAGACCCAACATCCAGGCTGATGATTTTAGGTTGTTCTGAAGAATTTGGAGGTAATCCTCCTTTTTTATTGTCCCATTTAAAGCACCAGTTCTATTGGCAGCAAAACAGGCCCAGAGCAAAATACTACCACCACCATGCTTGACGGTAGGCCTGGTGTTCCTGGGATTAAAGGCCTCACCTTTTCTCCTCCAAACATATTGCTGGGTATTGTGGCCAAACAGCTACATTTTTGTTTTATCTGACCACAGAACTTTCTTATAGAAGGTCTTATCTTTGTCCATGCGATGTCAGATGAAACACAAATTTAGCTGTTTGGCCACAATCAATCAATGTTTACTTATATAGCCCTAAATCACAAATGTCTCAAAGGGCTGCACAAGCCACAATGACATCCTCGGCTCAGATCCCACATCAGGGCAAGAAAAAACTCAACCCAATGGGATGACAATGAGAAACTTTGGAGGGGACTGCAGATGTGGGGACCCCCCCGGGCGACCGGTGCAATGGACGTCGAGTGGATCTAGCATAATATTATAAGAGTCCACTCCATAGTGGATCTAACATAATAGTGTAAGAGTCCAGTCCACAGTGGGGCCAGCAGGAGATCATCTTGAGTGGAGACAAGTCAGCAGCGCAGAGACGTCCCCAACTGATGCACAGATGAGTGGTCCACCCTATGTGCCGACTTTGGACAGCTAGCGCTTCATTTGTGGTCACCACAATACACAGCAATATGTTTGGAGGAGAAAAGGTGAGGCCTTTAATCCCAGGAACACCATGCCTACCGTCAAGCATGGTGGTGGTAGTATTATGCTCTGGGCCTGTTTTGCTACCAGTGGAACTGGTGCTTTAAATGGGACAATTAAAAAAGAGGATTAACTCCAAATTATTCATGACAACCTAAATCATCAGCCTGGAGGTTGGGTCTTGGGCGCAGTTGGGTGTTCCAACAGGACAATGATCCAAAACATACGTCAAAAGTGGTAAAGGAATGGCTAAATCAGGCTAGAATTAAGGTTTTAGGATGGCCTTTCCAAAGTCCTGACAAACGTGTGGACAATGCTGAAGAAAGAAGTCCATGTCAGAAAACCAACAAATTTAGCTGAACTGCACCAATTTTGTCAAGACGAGTGGTCAAAAATCCAACCAGAAGCTTGCCAGAAGCTTGTGGATGGCTACCAAAAGCGCCTTATTGCAGTGAAACTTGCCAGGGGACATGTAACCAAATATTAACATTGCTGTATGTATACTTTTGACCCAAGAGATTCGGTCACATTTTCAGTAGACCCATAATAAATTCATATAAGAACCAAACTTCATGAATGTTTTTTGTGACCAACAAGTATGTGCTCCAATCACTCTATCACAAAAAAATAAGAGTTGTAGAAATTATTGGAAACTCAAGACAGCCATGACATTATGTTCTTTACAAGTGTATGTAAACTTTTGATCCCGACTGTACATATACATATATGTATATATATATATACACCTATATATATATATATATATATATATATATTTCTATAATATATACACACACACACACATATATATATATATATATATATATATATATATATATATATATATATATATATATATATATATATATATATATATATATATATATATATATATGTATTTCTATAATATATACACACACACACATATATATATATATATATATATATATATATATATATATATATATATATATATATATATATATATATATATATATATATATATATATATATATATATATATATATATATATATATATATATATATATTAGGGCTGCAACAACTAATCGATTAAATCGATTATAAAATTAGTTGGCGATTAATTTAGTCATCGATTCGTTGGATCTATGCTATGCGCATGCGCAGATGCTACATTTTTTTTAAAAATAAAATTTTTATTTAAGTAAACCTTTACTTATAAACTGCAACATTTACAAACAGCTGAGAAACAATAATCGCTATAAGGTGTGTGTGGGGGTGGTGGTGGGGGTGGGGGGTGGGGGGGGGGGGGGGTCGGGCGGGGTTTGGAGGTAGCGGGGTTGTTTATTGTAGCGTCCCGGAAGAGTTAGTGCGGCAAAGGGTTCTGGGTATTTGTTCTGTTGTGTTTATGTTGTGTTACTGTGCGGATGTTCTACCAAAATGTGTTTATCATTCTTGTTTGGTGTGGATTCACAGTGTGCCGTATATTTCTAACAATGTTAAAGTTGCTTATACGGCCACTCTCAGTGTAAACTGTATCGCTGTTGATGAAGTATGCTTTGCATTTACGTGTGTGTGTGCGTACAGGAGCCGCTCATATCTTGTGACTGGGCCGTCACGTTGTTAGAAGGGATGAAAAGCGGACGTGACGTCAGCTCGTAGAGGATGTTAAAAGTAGTGCCTGTAAGGCACGCCCCCAAGACTGTGGATTACGAGATATAATGACTGATGAACACCTGCGTTCGATAATGAAGGTTGCCTCAGCTCAAAGCCTGAGCCCCGACATTAATGAACTAGCATCCAAGAAAAGATGGCAGGTATCTGGCCCTGGGCACATCAGATTAGATCAGTGTGTTGCAAACTGAGCGGTTTAAAGTCCTGAATGGTTGGTTTATCCATTATTTTATTTTCAAATTTATTAGCCTTTGGAAAAAGTTAATGTCAATATTTACCTCAGAAGACTGCAAATAGAAAAGAGGCATTCAATTTTTATTTAAATTGTATTTGATATGCCATTGATATTTTTTAATTATTATTATTATTATTTGAAACTCGATTTTGCATGTCACTATACAGTTATATAAGCCTTGCTTGTAGAGATGTCCGATAATATCGGTCTGCCGATATTATCGGCCGATAAATGCGTTAAAATGTAATATCGGAAATTATCGGCATCGGTTTTTTTATTATCAGTTTAGTTTTTTTTGTTGTTTTTTTTTTGTTTGTTTTTTATTAAATCCACATAAAAAACACAAGATACACTTACAATTAGTGCACCAACCCACCCCATTTACACTCATTCACACAAAAGGGTTGTTTCTTTCTGTTATTAATATTCTGGTTCCTACATTATATATCAATATATATCAATACAGTCTGCAAGGGATACAGTCCGTAAGCACACATGATTGTGCGTGCTGCTGGTCCACTAATAATACTAACCTTTAACAGTTAATTTCACAAATTTTCATTAATTACTAGTTTCTATGTAACTGTTTTTATATTGTTTTACTTTCTTTTTTATTCAAGAAAATGTTTTTAATTTATTTATCTTATTTTATTTGATTAATTTTTAAAAAAAAGTACCTTATCTTCACCATACCTGGTTGTCCAAATTAGGCATAATAATGTGTTAATTCCACGACTGTATATATCGGTTGATATCGGTATCGTTTGATATCGGTATCGGTAATCAAAGAGTTGGACAATATCGGCATATCGGATATCGGCAAAAAGCCATTATCGGACATCCCTACTTGCTTGTTCAATATTTAATACAAAACTTGTTTGGGTCCCTATCAAAAAGGTTAATTTGTTCAACTTTGGCCCGCGGCTTTGTTCAGTTTTAAATTTTGGCCCACTCTGTATTTGAGTTTGACACCCCTGCTCTAGAGGAAAGCTCTATATAAGTATTATTCTCTTCACTTTACTTCATTTTATGCATTTGAAATCTGAAATAAATAGCTGACAATTGAGTTAACAGATCGAGGGTCCTCTATTGCAGTGGTCCCCAACCTTTTTGTAGCTGCTGAACGCTTGAAAATTTGTCCCACGGACCGGGGTTTTTTTTTTTTGTCATAAAGAAATACAATCATGTGTGCTTACGGACTGTATCCCTGCAGACTGTATTGATCTATATTGATATATAATGTAGGAACCAGAAATATTAATAACAGAAAGAAACAACCCTTTTGTGCTAATGAGTGTGAATATGTGTAAATGGGGGAGGGAGGTTTTTTGGGTTGGTGCACTAATTGTAAGTGTATCTTGTGTTTTTTATGTTGATTTAATTTTTTTTTTAAAATTAAAAATATATGTATTTTTATTTTATTTATTTTTTTAATTTCTTGTGCGGCCCGGTACCAATCGATCCACGGACCGGTACCGGGCCGTGGCCCGGTGGTTGGGGACCACTGCTCTATTGCACCCATTATGCCCTCTAAAAACACCCAGAAACCGCCAACAATACTCCATGTACATGTTGTGACCTGAATATTAATCAAATATGAGTGATATTGTTAGTATAGGCGCTAACACAGACGGCCTATTTTAGCGGCGCATTGATAGCAGTGAGCTAATACTAGTTTACGCTGCTATTGTTGACACACTGAGCCGGTGGCTGCTTCTGCTTCGTCTCAAACTTGGTAAAAGTTAATTCTAGATTTTAATTCATGCATGTCTGACCTGGTAGTAAATAAATGTGGCCATAGACCGAGAGGCTGGTCGACTTTGATACCCCCCGAGATGGCAAAAAAGACGCTTGTTGAGGCAGCGTTTTTTCAACTTTTTGTGAGGATTGCGATTGAATCGTCATCTAAAATATGTGAGCGTCCCGTCAGTCTGTATCCCAGCAGGAGTGGAAATATTACATTAGTCTTTGTTTTATTATGGTTTATTATAGTTAGTTTGTATGTTTAGCACCTAGCAATGCTGCTGATGCTATAGTGTTTCAATCATGCTACATCCGTGTAACACACAGCTTCTAAAATGTATTCCTCATCCCTCTTGAGTTCGGGCTCAAAAATATAAGGTTCTGGATTATCATTTTCCCCCAAAGTAATCGTTGTTGGCTCTCACAAAGTCTGCATGATTACATGATTAGCATTGTTGTTGATGGGTAAGGGATCTCTGGTTCCTAACTTTGTCACGGATCACGTGACTGGCTTCCTCATTATCTCTCAAAATGGCTCGAGAATCTCTGTGAGATTGATACTATTTCTAACATATCTATTTACTGGTACATTTTGTCTTTTGTTGTCATAAATCAGATATATATGATAATAGCTTCATTATAGAGGCAACTTGTTTTTCCATTTTACTTGTACTTTAACTGACTTTTGCTAAAGTTTATTTACGAGTCAGAATGCATAAAACCAAGAAAAACATTTGTTCTTGTCCTACATAAGGATTGTGGGCAAAATTTGACGAAAAAGTGCAGTTCCCCTTAAAAGACAATAATTATTTATCACCTACATTTTAGCTATGTGATTAACAATAAATATGTTACTTATATTTAGATATACATATAGACTTATATTTTCTGTTGCAAAATTGTTCTGTTGGTGACAAAAATAATATTTTGGAATGAAACATACATTATGTTGCACATGTTCCTATTCATTTTGTCATTTAAAGGCAAAGTTTTTGTTCAGATTGGCCGCTTTGAAGAAGAAAAAGACACGCCGTCGGCCGTTTGAAGGTGACTCGGCGAGGAGGAGGAGGAGGTTTAATTTTTCATTTACAGCAGATTTGATCTGAGCTCGACGCGGCGATGAAGCCGATGATGAGGAGGAGGAGCAGCACAAGTGATGGATGACCTCCGCGAGCATGTCACTCAAACAAACACGTTCCAGATAGAAAGGGATGGAATATCCAAAGTGCGCACACACACACACACGCACACACTCAGATCCAATTGAAAGAGTCGCAATGATACAAATAAAAATAGAGATCGAGATGTAAAAGGTCTAAAAAGCTTTGGAATGTTTGCTAGACGAGTCGAGCGTGAAAATGTGAAGTGCAAAAAAGAATGAAAGTGAAATATTGATACGGAATATTCTAAAAGCCTGGACAAACAACGCACAGACTTTAATGGATGTTAACACACGCGTGTGTCACTGGGTGTGTTTTTTGTGGAAGATTCAGATTTTATTCTCAAAATGGTGGAAATATTTGCTTTTGAAAATAATAACTTATGTTTTCCGCTGCTTATTTTTAAGGAAAATTAATAATTTTGCCTTTTATCAATAGTAATATTTATTACAAAATGATATCTTTTAAGTGATTTAAAGGCCTACTGAAACCCACTACTACCGACCACGCAGTCTGATAGTTTATATATCAATGATGAAATCTTAACATTGCAACACATGCCAATACGGCCGGGTTAACTTCCATCCATCCATTTTCTACCGCTTATTCCCTTCGGGGTCACGGGAGCCTATCTCAGCTACAATCGGGCGGAAGGCGGGGTACACCCTGGACAAGTCGCCACCTCATCGCAGCGCCAACACAGATAGACAGACAACATTCACACTCACATTCACACACTAGGGCCAAATTAGTGTTGCCAATCAACCTATCCCCAGGTGCGTGTCTTTGGAGGTGGGAGGAAGCCGGAGTACCCGGAGGGAACCCATGCAGTCACGGGGAGGACATGCAAACTCCACACAGAAAGATCCCGAGCCCGGGATTGAACTCACGACTACTCAGGACCTTCGTATTGTGAGGCAGACGCACTAACACCTCTGCCACCGTGCTGCCCGCCGGGTTAACTTATAAAGTGCAATTTTAAATTTCCTGCGAAACTTCCGGTTGAAAACGTCTATGTATGATGACGTATGCGCGTGACGTCGACGGTTGAAACGGAAGTATTCGGACACAATGTATCCCAATACAAACAGCTCTGTTTTCATCACAAAATTCCACAGTATTATGGACATCTGTGTTGTTGAATCTTTTGCAATTTGTTTAATGAACAATGGAGACTGCAAAGAAGAAAGCTGTAGGTGGGATCGGTGTATTAGCGGCTGGCTGTCGTGCTATCTGGCGCTAGCCGCCGACCGCATCGATGATCGGGTGAAGTCCTTCGTCGCGCCGTCGATCGCTGGAACGCAGGTGAGTACGGGTGTTGATGAGCAGATGAGGGTTGGCGTAGGTGGAGCGCTAATGTTTTTATCATAGCTCTGACGAGGTCCCGTAGCTAAGTTAGCTTCAATGGCGTCGTTAGCAACAGCATTGCTAGGCTTCGACAGGCGGCACAGCATTAACCGTGTAGTTACAGGTCCAGAGTTTGGTTCGGTGTCTCCTGATAGTAGTATTGTTGATCTTCTGTCTATCCTTCCAGTCAGGGGCTTATTTCTTTTGTTTCTATCTGCATTTAAGCACGATGCTATCACGTTAGCTCCGTAGCTAAAGTGCTTCACCGATGTATTGTCGTGGAGATAAAAGTCACTGTGAATGTCCATTTCGCGTTCTCGACTCTCATTTTCAAGAGGATATAGTATCCGAGGTGGTTTAAAATACAAATCCGTGATCCACAATAGAAAAAGGAGAAAGTGTGGAATCCAATGAGCCCTTTTACCTAATTTACGGTCAGAGCGAAAAAAAACACGTCCTGCACTGCACTCTAGTCCTTCACTCTCACGTTCCTCATCCACGAATCTTTCATCCTCGCTCAAATTAATGGGGTAATCGTTGCTTTCTCGGTCCGAATCGCTCTCGCTGCTGGTGTAAACAATGGGGAAATGTTAGGAGCCTTTCAACCTGCGACGTCACGCTACTTCCGGTACAGGCAAGGCTTTTTTTATCAGCGACCAAAAGTTGCGAACTTTATCGTCGATGTTCTCTACTAAATCCTTTCAGCAAAAATATGGCAATATCGTGAAATGATCAAGTATGACACATAGAATGGATCTGCTATCCCCGTTTAAATTAAAACAATTAATTTCAGTAGGCCTTTAACTACATGAAAAAACTTTTTTTTAAATTTCCAATTCCATTTACAAATTTTGGATTAAAAAATTAATGTAATGTAAATTTTATGTTTTTCTGTCTATCTGGAAATACGCTGTTTGATGGCTTCAAATAATGACAAAACAGTAATGTTAAAAAAATCAACATTGTTAGTCTTTTCTGACTGCTTTACTGCATTGTTTCAAGCAGAATTGATTCTTTGTGCGTCCATTTCGACAAAAGAAGTTTATGCAAGTTTTTTTTTTGCAAGTGGCATCACACTGAGTCGCCTCCATGGGCTTAAAGTCACAAAGCTTGTTTGATGGACACACTAATTCATTATTTAACACACACAAACTGTATAATTCATCCGCAGTAGGATGAATAAATAAAAGTGACTTGATGACAGACGAGTGTTATCAGAGCGTAAATCATCACGCTGAGTGTGTGTGTGTGTGTGTGTGTGTGTGTGTGTGTGTGTGTGTGTGCGCGTCTGTGTGTGTGTGAGTGACACACCAGTCGTCGCCCCATACACACACACACACAACCACACACATCTTTCACTTGTATCTTTTGGGTTTCCTGCGTAGGCTCCCAGAGGGCCGTTTGTTTACGGCTGCACAGTCCTGAGGGGCGGAGCTTACAGGAGAGCAACCAACGCGGTGACAGATGTTCTTTCATCTAGAACCATCAGAACTTGACAACGTTCTCCACTGCGGCCCGTGTACACGTGTGTGTGTGTGTGTGTGTGTGTGTGTGTGTTCAAGCCTGACACCGTCTTACGAATAAACATTCTCATTTCATAAAGAAATAAATAAAAGAATGGTGCTTAAAAAGATCATAAACAACACTGGTGTGGATCGATAATTAGCTGTTAATTGCTGTTTTTAACACACACGCTGATGTGTACACTGCTGCCATTAGAGGCTAATGAGCACAGAGCTAACAAAGCCTCATCTGCCTCACAGTTTTAATGACCTCATCGCTAACCATTAGCCACCTGATGAGCTCTGCTAACTTGCTACTAAAGTATGCTAATGTAATGAGCAAACAAAGGCTAGCACAGCATGTTAATGTACAATATCTGTCAAAAGTCGGTACAACCCTCACATTTTTGTCAGCAGTTATTCCAGTATATTTCCTCAAATGACAACATAAGAGGAAGTAAACATAAATGTGCTTTACAGCAGTCAGTGTACAGCTTGTATAACAGTACATATTTACTATGCACCGACAATGAGTCAACATGCAAATGAGAGTAATGTGTCTTGCCTACAGTCAAGCATGGTCTGGAGGTGCATGAGTGCTGCCAGCACTCGGGCGCTGTGGTTCATTAAGGACCTCGACTACTCTAATTTGTATCCAATTTTCATTTCTGTATTGTCCCTTAAATAGCTACACGATGGATGGTGAAATTTGTGGTGTGTACTCACTTTTGGCAGATACTGCAATGCTGTTCTCTGATTTGTCGCTTACCTGCACACTTTGTGCGAGCCCGCAGAGGCGGCCCAGGGTTCCCTGTGCCTCCCTCCAGGGGTCTGGTGAGCAGAACGCTGATCTCGTACTCCGTGTCAGGGTCCAGGTGTCCGATCTTGTGGGTGGGCTTGTCCACAGGTGTGGTGTCAATCAACATGCCCGCCATGGTGCGGTATTCCACCTTGAAAAAAAACAAACACCCACATATTCCACAGTCAGGAGAGGCTAAGAAATGAGAGGTCTTTCGAGTCCAAATGGTCCTGTGGAGGTTCTAGACTTGTCCACTCACCTCTCTCTCTATAATTGGACCGTCTCCATTGATGGAGTTGGCGTTGAGTTGGATCCACAGGTACGTGGCACCCACTGCTGTTAGCTGAGGGGGGGCGATGGGGACTGGCGGCTCTGAGGGACAGACACAACCAGGATGAATCTCAACACACGCACAAACACTTTTTTTGGCCTCTCCTAACAAGGGAAGGAAGGAGTTAACGAGTTAATTAATATTCGTGACCTTCGGCGAGTCACGGTAGACCTGGAATTTATTACCCACAATCCCCGGTGGTGCTGCTCTACTTCCTCCTGACCCACTTCACACACACACACACACAGACACGTACAATAAGTGTGTAAGTGTGTGTATCACATTCATGCAGATATCACAGAGCTTTGAGTGTAGAGAGTAATCACACTTCACTAAAATTAACAAGCTTTGAAAAACTTTTGCTCAAACTTATCAACATCAACAAAGACAATGCTTACGTTTGACAGTGAGGTCAGCGTACGAGGAAACGCCTACGCCGCGATCCGATTGGCCGATGCATCGATAGCGTCCGGAGTCGCCTTTGGTGGTGTTGTCCACGTCGAAGGTGGCTACGTAACGCCGCGAGTTGACAGGCTTGGTTTCCCTGACAATGGCTTGACGGCCGTTCATACCCTAGACATAAGCGAACAAATGATGATGATAACCATAGATCAGTGCCATTTAAGTACTGAAAAACATTTTGAGCCCCATATTTTAAGAAAGTTAGGGAGTAGGGGCTAGACCAGTGGTTCTTAACCTTGTTGGAGGTACCGAACCCCACCAGTTTCATATGCGCATTCACCGAACATTTCTTTAGTGAAAAACAAAATGTTTTTTTTTTTCAAATTCAAGACAAAGTTATATGTTTTTGGTAACACTTTAGTATGGGGAACATATTCTAAGTAACAAAGACTTAATTTACAGTTTTTTGGACACTAAGGGAACATATTCTAAGTAACAAAGACTTCATTTAGAGTTATTTGGTAAGGGTTAGAGGGTTAGGGCCAGGGTTAGATGGTTAGGGTTAAAAAAAGGCCATGCCGAATAAGGCATTAATAAGTACTTAATAATGACCAGTTAAGAGCCAATATGTTACTGATTTGCATGTTAATAAGCAACTAATTAATGGTGACTATGTTACCCATACTAAATTGTTACCATGTTTTTTTACTGGTGCACAAAATGAACCGTGCATGAACATCACCTTGTTCAAAGAACAAAACCAACACAGTGCATAAACTCACAACAAATTACACACTTGCAAATCAGTGTGACTTCTGCTGTTGCCGTATCTGTAATACGCCGATAGGGAGAAGTTTTTATTTACAGGATGAGTCGGGAGTGTCTTGACCTCCGCCGAACCCCTGAG
The DNA here is from genome assembly GCF_033978785.1 of Entelurus aequoreus. Lineage (NCBI taxonomy): Eukaryota > Metazoa > Chordata > Actinopteri > Syngnathiformes > Syngnathidae > Entelurus > Entelurus aequoreus. The sequence continues at coordinate 35,991,322 of NC_084745.1, read as the reverse complement.
CCCGACTCACCGAACCCCTAGGGTTCGATCGAACCCAGGTTAAGAACCACTGGGCTAGACAATTTCTGCAAAAACGCTGGTCAAAAATCCTTTAAAATGAAGAGCGCTCTGCAACAACAATATGACAGGAGCACACTGCTGTTTTTTAGGACCGGAGCTCGGTACGCGATGCGTACCTGCAGGAAGAGTTGCACATTGCTCTGAGGGCGTCCGTTGACGGTGCACGCAAACATGGCCGTCTGTCCCGCGTTCACTTCCACACCTTTGATGTGCAAGAAGTGAGGCGTGCTCACTTATGACACAAAAACACATACGGGGCAAAGGTCACACAAATATCATGCCTAACTGATATCAATCTGTTGTGTTCACGTGAGTGTGTGTTTGTGTGTGTGTGTGTGTGTGTGTGTTTGTGTTGACATGAAAGTAGATTTTGGAATGAGAACATCAAAGCCCAGGCTAATCAATTTACATGCTAATGAACTCCCCTGTCTTAACACACACACACACACAACACAGTGACCTTAATTCTTTGATGCGCACGATAACGTTGTTATCCAATCAAGCACCGAGGAGGGGGTCTAGTGTGTGTACTTACTGCACTGGTGTCCCTGCAGTGTGATGTCTCTGATGGCCACGCCCCCTCTGTGACCGCTGCTGACAGCCTCGAACACAACCTGATTAGCCAAAAAATACCATTGATAACAACAACAACACTGTCGCTACAACAACAACAGCAGAGGTAAGTGTGAATGTCCAAATGTAAAGTACATTACAGCTTTGTTACCAAGTACACAAACAAACTTCCAGCCCTCCATCTTTGTTTTCTTTGCCACTCAAACAGGAGTTGACTCTTATTGTGACAGTTAATTAAACACCTGCTGTTGTGATCTGTAAGTGTGTTCCTCTAAAAAGTTATTTTAATTACTCCCTGCCTGTCTGTGTGTGTGTGTGTGTGAGTGTGTGTGTGTGTGTGTGTGTATCTTGCCTGGTAGTAATTAGGCCAGAAGGTGGACACAGCAAGCTCCACCCCTTTCCAGGTGTGCTGGGCGGGGCCAGACGAGTTAAAGACAGGAACACCCAGAGGACTGTTGTTCTCTGTAGCAAACACAAACAAATGTTAGTATCTGTGGAGACCTCCTGGTCCACCCCACTGTGTGCGTACCTTTGACGTAGATGTTAAGCGTGGCTGCCATGGCTCCCTCACGCTCTGCCACCTGATAGAACATGAAGTTGATGCAGTGCGTGTCGTTCTCTTTGAGTGGCGGCAGCAGCAGATGGGCGCGTTGGCCGCTATAGCGACCCGTCATGTTCACGTACAGGAAAGGGGAGGAGCCTGGACAGAGGTTGTGAGTCACCGCCTTGACACAAAAAGCTATAGCTAGCGGGGGAAGTTCACCACCTGACGCATACATTGGTTTGTGTAAGCCAGGGGTCACCAACCTTTTTGAAACCAAGGGCTACTTCTTGGGTACTGATTAATGCGAAGGGCTACCAGTTAGATACACACTTAAATAAATTGCCAGAAGTAGCCAATTTGCTCAATTTACCTTTAACTCTGTTATTATTAATAATTAATGATATTTATCTTTGTGGAAACACTGATCATCTTAATGATTTCTCACAATAAATATATATAGAAACATAAATATCAATATGCAACACTTTATTTTTATATTTTCTCTAAGTGCACATTTTTCAAATTGAACATTTTCAAATGATCACTTCTAAGACAGTCTTGTGAAATCACAATATCCCATTTTAACTAGCTAGCCACTAACATTTTTTAACAAATCATGAATTACTTTGCACCATGTTTGTACAAATAATAACTCATGTAAAATACAAAAGTAAACTCTCAAATTTTTAAATCATGTCACACTTTGAACTGGACACCAAATCTGTTATCTGTTTCTTTGTCAGTTAGTGGGAAGCCTGGCATTGCATGCTGTTAACTAGTGTGTTGTACTCTGGTGTGTAACTTGACACTGCAACTCTGAGTGAGTCTTGCAGATGTGCATCAGTGAGGCGTGTTCTGTGTTTGTTCTTGATGAAGTTCATGTCAGAAAAGGCTGATTCACAAAGATAAGATTTTTCCTCATTGTTTACGGAACCTTCTTAATCTTTTGGACATATTTTCACAGCAATCTGGCCTTAAGCTTAATTATGATGAATGTAAAATGTTAAGGATCGGAAATCTAAAGGGAACGTCCTTTCGAATGGAATGCAAAGTGCCTGTTTTGTGGACAGATGGACCAGTTAACATACTTGGTGTTGTTGTCCCAGAAAATCTGGAAGATCTAGGCTCAGTAAATTATGATAATCGACTAAGAAAGCTGGACAAAATTATGCAATTATGGAAAGGGAAATCCCTAACCTTGTATGGTAAAATGTCTATTGCCAACTCGTTAATTATTCCTCAATTTATTTATTTGTTTTTGTCATTACCAGCTCCATCACAAAACTTTTTTAAGATTTATGAGCGCAGGGTCTTCGATTTTGTCTGGAACGGCAAACCAGAAAAGATTAAAAGAAAGGTTTTGTACAAAGAGTATGAATATGGGGGCCTGAAACTTCTCAACCTTGAAGCTATGTGTCTGTCTTTAAAAGCATCAATTGTTCCAAAGATGTATTTAAACATTGAGTGGTACACAAATGTCCTGTTGGACAAAAAACATGTACTGTATCAAAAGAAAGTGATCCCCTCCCAGAGAGTCTGCTGGGAAACATGGCGGGGTTCATAAAGGAAACAATCCACTCATAGTGGTGTTTTCAATTTTATGTGCCAGAAAAAAGAGACGATATTTTGCAGCAGTTAATATGGATGAACTCTAATATTGTAATATATGGAAAGCCTTTCTTTTGGAAAAATATGTTTGAAAGAGGAATCATTTTTGTCAATGATATTATCAATGAGAATGGTAAAATTATGAAGTATGATGAATTTAGAGCTATGTATGTTGATGCTTGCTCAAGCTTTTCATTTTATCAACTAACTGGAGTAATTGGGAAAAGATGGAAATAAATAATTAATTATGGAACTATTAAATTATTAGTTTGTAAACCTCTAATAAGAAATTCTAGTTGGCAAAAAGGAACTAAAATAAATAGAAAAATATATAATTTTTATTTAATAAAGAAATCTTTGAAGGCTGCCTCATACAACACAAATGGAAAATGGGATGACTTTTTTGACTGCCCGTTGCCATGGGATGCCATATTCAAACTAATCTATAAAACCACTATCGATGTGCAAAATCGTTATTTTCAAATTAAAATTATTTATAACTTCTTACCCACAGGGAAAATGTTAAAATTATGGAATATGACAGAGTCAGATGATTGCCGATTTTGTTGTCAGGAGCCTGAATCCACCCTGCATTTGTTTTGGTATTGTCATATTGTGTCTTTGTTTTGGGTGGAAGTTGAAAAAATGTGTTTAAGGATTGGTTTGTTTATGAAGCTTAATGTGGTTTCTGTTATTTTAGGAGAGTTCATTGACAATCATGATTTAGTCAATTTAATTATAGTACTCGGTAAAATGTTTATTTTTAAGGCCAAAAACAGATATTCACTTAGCATTACTTTCTTTAAAACATTTATTCAGTATTTTCTAACTTTAGAAAGTTACATGGTTGAAAACGATAATGATGCCAAAAAACATTAAAAAATAGATGAGAAGTCCTCAAAGGCTTATTTTGAAAGTATAATTATGTTTATAGATTATATGATATATGTTGTTGTGTTCCCTAATTTGAGTGACCTGGACATAATCTGGACTGTACATAAATGCTTATTTTGATAATGTAATTTTGTTTATAAATGCACTGTTGTGTTCCCTAATTTTTTTCTGTGTACATGAATGAAGGTGTGTGTTGCTGAGTCCGACTTGGACATTATCTGGACTGGGCCTGGTTTAAAAAACCCTTTAAACAAATCTAATATCATTGACAACCTGGTCTGTTGAAGATAAGGCCCTTTTTTTAAAAATAAAATAAAATAAGATAAATAAATAAAAAACATTTTCTTGGATAAAAAAGAAAGTAAAACAATATAAAAATAATTACATAAAAAAATAGTAATTAATGAAAATGTTAGTGGACCAGCAGCCTATACAATCATGTGTGCTTCAGGGACTGTGTCCCTTGCAGATGTGTTGTCTATGTTGTGGGAACCAGAATATTGGTAGCAGAAAGAAATTACCCCTTTTGTGTGAGTGGGTGTGGATGAGTGTGCATGGGGGAGGTTGTTTGGGTTGATGCACTGATTGAAAGTGTATATTGTGTTTTTTCTATGTAGATTTAATTTAAAAAAAAAAAAAAAAAAAATTTTTTTTTAAATTTTTTTTTTTTTTTTTTTTTTTTTTTTTTTTTTTTTTTAGAACAGGCCCGCGGGCGACTCATCCGGTCCTTACGGGCGACCTGGTGCCCGCGGGCACCGCGTTGGTGACCCCTGGTGTAAGCTAACTCTTTTACTACTGAACCGTTGCACACAAAAGGGTGAAAATGTGTGAAAACATGCACCCCCACTGTGTTGTATGTGCACTCTACAAAATACCAACTGGAACTTATAAATGTTTAGCCGAATAACCACCGAATTCGGTGCACACATTTTTGGGGACTGACAAGCATGTGTTTAAAATTGATGAAATAAGCAAGATTGGCTGAAAAAATGGGACAAAAACATATCGCCAACTACAGTAAGTTCCGGACTATAAGCCGCTACTTTTTTCAAAAATTTTGCACCCTGCGGCTTCTAAGAAGGTTTGGATAAATTATGGATTTTTCTTCACTGACGGCAATAATAAAGATAATATTATAAAAAAATACAAGCAAAAACACAGACAGGGTGTTTTATTGTTTGTGCTATGGTGCCATCTTTTGGACGAATATGCTCACTGCAGGTGCTACAGTGTCCTTCCATTTATCGGTAGTGCTTTTTCTCCTAACTTGAGTACTGTTTAGTCTTCTAGCCGTG
>NC_084745.1:35963848-35981348 GCF_033978785.1 Entelurus aequoreus | reverse complement strand
GATCAGGGTCTATGGTCAGTGAAGCTGAACATGCGTGTGTGGGCAGCCCCTGAGGCCAGGTGGACAAAGTGCCTTGCTCTGGGACACAGCAGCAGTGACTGGGGATCGCCAACCCTCTGGCTCTACCTCCTAAGCCACTGCAGCCTTTGTTAGCATTGTGCCTACCACTCCTCGCAGTGTCCTCACTTTGCTTGTGGTTTTGAAGAAAACAAAAGAGTGTTTAAGAGCAACCAGTTTTTCGACAGGAAATGAAAGCAAGACCCCCTCCCCTTTACATACACACAGCTTTGGGAGGGATGTCCATGTCACATACCATTCCATGCTGCTACATGTGTGTTGGCAGAGTGATGACAGAGAACAGAAACACACCCCGAGGACACACATTTTGTTCTCTTAATGTGTGTGTGTGTCCGTGTGTGTGTGTGTGTGTGTGTGTGTGTGTGTGTGCAAGTGCGAGACATTTCATCATCATTGATTGTCTCCAGTCAGGTGGTCAATAAACAGGTGACTGAAATTTCTAACGTTCATGTTGGAGACTCGATGAAGGCGCTCTGATCGATGCACAATCATCCACTTGATTTATTGATCGGTCAAATATTGATCTCCAGCCACCGTGGTCACGTGACTTTTCCCAACATCCTTTGCTGTTGTTTACTGTTCATCAAGTGCAAATGTCCTGAAAACCTAGTGTTGCCATGGTGACCGTCGAAGGTTGGAATATTAGGCCGCCGCCCCTGATCAGGAAGTGCATTTGTTTTCAGATTCAACGTCAACTTCATAAACACCTTACTGCCAGTCTGCATGTTCGACTGTTTTGCATAAACCCATATCACCCGTTTTCATAAATGTACACAATATCACCTGTTTCACACAGTATTACCCTGTTTCACACATTACCATACCACCTGTTTCACACATTACCATACCACCTGTTTCACCCATAGAATCACCTATTTTATACACAGCACCACCGCCTGTTTTACACATAGCATTAGCTGTATTACTTGTTTCACACAAATAACATCACCTGTGCCACACATCTGACCCTCAACTCTCTCACACATAACATCACCTGCTTTACCTGTTTCATCACTTGTATCACCAGTTGGACATATCACCTCTATCATCTGTTTCACACATCTTACCAACTGTTTCATGCGTAACAACATCTGCATCTACTAATTAATACGCGAAAATGATAACTTCACCTGTTTTCACATCCGACACACCTGTCTCAAACTCTCACATAATATGTATGACCTGCGTCCTATTTAATATCACATGTATCACCTGTTACACACATCCTCTCTATTATCTGTTTTACACATAACACAACCTGTCTCAAGCAAAATATCATCTGTATATCCTTATTAATACGTGTAGAGAATAACATACGTATAGAGAATAACATCACCTGTTTTAAACATAACCTCTTTCACACAAAACAGCATCACCTGTATTATCCCCTTCACACAAATTATCACTTGTATCATGTCTAACATCACCTGTATCACATGATTCACACAAAAGGTCACCAATTTCCCATAACAGCACCTGTTTCACTTATAATATGACAATCATCACCTGTTACACAGATCACCTGTCTCAAGCATATGAACATCATCTGTATCTCCTGCGTAGAGAACTATTTCACCTGTTTCAAACATAACCTGTTTCACACAAAAAAAGCATCACCTGTATCATCCACTTCACACATACCACCTGCAGGGTTTCCCCTAGACTGCCAAAATACCTGTGGTAGTGGAGCCGTGGTCAGGAGCGTGGTTATGGGCGTGGTCACCATGACATCATCGAGTAATTTGCTATGATATCTGTTTCTTTATTTTCAATTTTTGCAGCTTTTTGTACAATGTACTTTGTTGAGATTTTTTCAAGTGTCTAGAGACTTAATTAGTTATTTAAAAAAAATTAAAAACAACGAGCAACAAATCTAGCATCTTTTTATGGTTTTATTATAAAAAGTAGTCATGTTTAGAGACTACTTCTGTCCCTCGATGTCCCTGACGAAAGGTGAGCTGCAGCGAGCATGATGTCACATTTGCTTCGCGCTGCTGCTCCAGTTGGACTTTCCCTCTTTAAAAGCAGCCACTGTCCTCTTAATATTTGCACATTTTGTAGATGACTGTCCGCGGGTATATCTAGGATACATATATATATATCGATATAGATATATTAAAATTACGTCCACATCGCAGACATGCTGACAACACTCCAGACAATGGCGTGCGTTTTGTTTACATCCGGTTTTGGTGGTCGAGTTTTCGGTACATCACTTGTCAATAGTGTGCAAATAATAGGCAATATTTATCAATTCATACTGTAACGACCAGCTGGTGTTAATGTTTTATGTCCGTGTGGCTTGGATTGGATGTCAGTTTTTCCCATGTTTGCAAACACACCGTCCGTGCCTGAAAAATGATTGGCAGAGAAAGAGGAAGTGTTGTTGTGTGTCCGGCGAAGCGCAGAGACATAGTATTTGCATTGGAGGTAAAACCTGTTGGAAATGTGCCATTTGTTATCATAAGATTGGTAATAAATGTTGAAAGTAGCGTCAGAATTTGTGTGATTTCTTCTGTGGGCTACAATACAATATATTACTTTAATTTGTTTTAAAGTAAAAAAAAACTACTTATTTTCAAGGTGTGGCGGTAATAAAAATGCTGTGGCAACGCGCCAGATTCAGTTACATTAAGGGGAAACCCTGACCTGTATCATGTTTAATACACATCAATTGTTTCACACTTAAAATCACATGTATCATCTTTTTCACAAATAACCCGTTTCAAGCATAAGAACATGACCTATCTTCCAATTCACAGATAATTTCACCACCTGTTTCATCCGTTTCACACACACACAACATATTTTACGCATAAAACCACTAAATGTTTCACACTACCGACATCACCTGTAACACATTTATTAGTAACAAAAACCTGTTTCATGCATAGCATCACTGCTATCACCTGTTTTACATACAGTATAACAACATTATCTGTACGTACATACAGTATGGATCATGTATAACACCCTGTTTCACACACAGTATACACATAACGTCTGTTTCATACATAACTCAAACATCTGTTTCACACACACAACACATTTCAAGCATTAAAAACATCACCTTTATGTCCTGATTCAAATATTTCAACTCCAAATGTTTCAGACATAACTTTACCTGTATCATCTGTTTCACACATACACATAGGAAAACTATTTATTTCACACAAACATGCAACTCCACCAATTCCACATATTATTCCCTGTAAAAGATTTCACCGGTAACAGAAATCAACCGTTTCCTGCATAGCATCACCTACCTGTTTCACATATACCTGTAACGGCATCAACTGTATCTTCTGCTTCACACATAATATCACTCGTACTATGTCTAACACACATATCGACTGTTTTACACATAACTTCACCTTTATCATCTGCTTCACACATAACATCCCTTGTATCATCTGCTTCAGATATATCACCTGTATGTAACGCAATTTAAAGGCCTACTGAAACCACTACTACCGACCACGCAGTAGTTTATATATCAATGATGAAATCTTAACATTGCAACACATGCCAATACGGCCGGGTTAACTTAAAAAGTGCAATTTTAAATTTCCCGCTAAACTTCCGGTTGAAAACGTCTATATATGGTGACGTATGTGCGTGACGTCAATAGATAAACGGAAGTATTGGTACCCCATTGAATCCAATACAAAAAATCTCTGTTTTCATTTCAAAATTCCACAGTATTCTGGACATCTGCGTTGATGAATCTTTTGCAATTTGTTTAATCAACAATGGAGATTGTAAAGAAGAAAGTTGTAGGTGGGATCGGTGTATTAGCGGCTGGCTGTAGCAACACAACCAGGAGGACTTACTTGGATAGCAGACGCGCTAGCCGACGCTAGCCGATGCTAGCCGACGCTAGCCGCCAACCGCATGGATGATCGGGTGAAGTCCTTCGTCGCGCTGTCGATCGCTGGAACGCAGGTGAGCACGGGTGTTGATGAGCAGATGAGGGCTGGCTGGCGTAGGTGGAGCGCTAATGTTTTTATCATAGCTCTGTGAGGTCCGGTTGCTAAGTTAGCTTCAATGGCGTCGTTAGCAACAGCATTGTTAAGCTTTGCCAGGCTGAGAATTATTAACCGTGTAGTTACATGTACATGGTTTAATAGTATTGTTGATCTTCTGTCCATCCTTCCAGTCAGGGATTTATTTATTTTGTTTCTATCTGCATTTGAGCCAGATGCTATCATGTTAGCTCAGTAGCTAAAGAGCTTCGCCGATGTATTGTTGTGGAGATAAAAGTCACTGTGAATGTCCATTTCACGTTCTCGACTCTCATTTTCAAGAGGATATAGTATCCGAGGTGGTTTAAAATACAAATTCGTGATCCACAATAGAAAAAGGACAAAGTGTGGAATCCAATGAACCCTTGTACCTAAGTTACGGTCAGAGCGAAAAAAGATACGTCCTGCACTGCCTCTCTAGTCCTTTACTCTCACTTTCTTCATCCACGAATCTTTCATCCTCGCTCAAATTAATGGGGTAATCGTCGCTTTCTCTGTCCGAATCTCTCTCGCTCCGAATCTCTCTCGCTCCATTGAAAACAATGGTAGAAAAAGAGGAGTCCTTCCTCTGGTGACGTCACGCTACTTCCGGTACAGGCAAGGCTTTTTTTATCAGCGACCAAAAGTTGCGACCTTTATCGTCGTTGTTCTCTACTAAATCCTTTCATCAAAAATATGGCAATATCGCGAAATGATCAAGTATGACACATAGAATGGATCTGCTATCCCCGTTTGAATAAAAACATTTTATTTCAGTAGGCCTTTAAGCAGGCCCATATGTATATTAGGGATTATGATTCAATTCAATTCCGATTCTTAGGGTGACAATTCGATTCAAAATCGATTCTCAATTCAAACCTTCTCAAAACAGGTTAAAGTTTAGTATTTAAACATCTTTTTAAAAATTGATTCTTGAATATTTTGAAACGATTCAGAACCGTTACAAATACGAATTGTGATGAGGGTTTGAATTGATTTTTTCAAGCAGCCCTAATGTACAAACCCGTAAATCATAAATAAAAACAGAATACAATGATTTGCAAATCCTTTTCAACTTATATTCGATTGAATAGACTGCAAAGACAATATATTTAATGTTCGAACTGAGAAACTTCATTTTCTTTTTTAAATAATCATTGACTTAGAATTTATTGGCAGCAACACATTACAAAAAAGTTGGCACAGGGTCATTTTACCACTGTGTTAAATGGCCTTTCCTTTTAACAACACTCAGTAAATGTTTGGGAACTGAGTAAACCAATTTTTGAAGCTTTTCAGGTAGAATTCTTTCCCATTCTTGGTTGATGTACAGCTTAAGTTGTTCAACAGTCCGGGGTCTCCGTTGTCGTATTTTACGTTTCATAATGCGCCACATATTTTAAATGGGAGACAGGACTGGACTACAGGCAGGCCAGTCTAGTACCCGCACTCTTTCACTACAAAGCCACACTGTTGTAACACGTGCAGAATGTGGCTTGGCATTGTCTTGCTGAAATAAGCAGGGGCGTCGATGAAAAAGACGTTGCTTGGATGGCAACATATGTTGCTCCAAAACCTGTATGTACTGTACCTTTCAGCATTAATGGTGCCTTCACAGATGTGTAATGCTAGGTTCACACCAACGGCGCTTTGACGGCGCTTTAAAGCGGCATGCAAAGCGGCGTTAAAGCGTAACAAAGCGTGATTAAAGCGTGAGGATCGTAATGGATCGTGGGAAAGCTTGTAGTGAAGCGGGACATGCGGCAAGATCGGCAACATTTTTTAAACGGTTTAAAAAAATTCGGCGCTCTGTCAAGAATGGAATAAAGCGCCGGGAGCGTATCAAAGCGTGACAAAGCGTGACAAAGCTCAGCAAAGCTTGACTCAAAACGTAGGAAAGCTTAACAGATCTTGGTTCAAGCGCGGACCCCAGTCGCCACCGCATGCCACCAGATGACCCTCACGCTTTAACGCCGCTTTGCATGCCGCTTTAAAGCGCCGTCAAAGCGCCGTTGATGTGAACCTTGCATTACAAACGTTCGTAGCACCTCTTCCAAATGACGACGCTTTGCTCGCCGCTTTAAAGCACGGCAAGCGCCGTTGGTGTGAACCAGGCATAAGTTACGCATGCCTTGGGCACTAATACACCCCCATATCATCACAGATGCTGGCTTTTGAACTTTGCGCCTATAACAATCCGGATGGTTCTTTTCCTCTTTGTTTCCAAAAACAATTTGAAATGTGGACTCGTTAGATGAGTCTAACCCAGCGAAAACCAGCAGTGTTTCTGGGTGTTGTTGATAAATGACTTTGGCTCTGCACAGTAGAGTTTTAACTTGCACTTGCAGATGGAGCGACAAACTGTAGTTACCGACAGTGGTTTTCTGAAGTGTTTCTGAGCCCATGTGGTGATCTCTATAACACACTGATGTTTTGATGCAGTACCGCCCGAGGGATCGAAGGTCACGGGCATTGCCGCTTACGTGCAGTGATTTCTCCAGATTCGATGAACCTTTTGATGATATTACGGACCGTAGATGGTGAAATCCCTGAATTCCTTGCAATGGATCGTTGAGATTTTGTTCTTAAACTGTTTGACAATTTGCTCACGCATTTGTTCACAAAGTGGTGACCCTCGCCCCATCCTTGTTTGTGAAGCTACTTTTATACCCAATAATGGCACTCACCTGTTCCCAGTTAGCCTGTTCACCTGTGGGATGTTCCAAATAAGTGTTTGATGAGCATTCCTCAACTTTCTCAGTCTTTTTTTACCACTTTTTTGAAACATGTTGCAGGCATCAAATTCCAAATGAGCTAATATTTGAAAAAAATAACAAAGTTTACCAGTTTGAACATTAAGTATCTTGTCTTTGCAGTCTATTCAATTGAATATAGGTTGAAAACAATTTGCAAATCATTGTATTCAGTTTTTATTTACGATTTATACAACGTGCCAACTTCACTGGTTTTGGGTTTTGTATATGTGTATATACTGTAGGTATATCACCACATATTATAAACCCACATACATTACAATAAGTTCATTTACACTGCGCGTGTGTGTGTGTGTGTGTGTGTGCGTTGACTTTGTTCATATGAAGTCTGCATGCAGGTGGTCAACTTGGACCTTTGCGTTGCCATGGACACCGATGTACGGGTACAAAGAGAAAGAACACAAACATGCAATACACAACACTTATTTCGGTGTGCTGACAACAAGTGGGCGGGATCATAGCGGACAATCAATACTTGAAAACAAAATGTCACCTGGAGCACTAAAACAGCGCAGGATAAAAAGTCAGGAGGTCAAAAGATCACACACACACACACACACACACACACACACACACACACACACACACACACACACACACACACACACACACACACACACACACACACACACACACACACACACACACACACACACACACACACACACACACACACACACAGATAGAAGGAGGTAAAGAAGGAAGCAGGAAGAGAGTTTGTTTTCATGCGTCAAACTTCTTCAGGAAACAGACTTTTCCTTCCTGTCTTTGTCTGTTCATCTCACACACACACACACGCGCGTGCACACACGCACACACACGCGAACGCACACACACACACAAATACACACACACAAATACACACACACACACACACACACACACACACACACACACACACACACACTAATTAGCAGTGTGAAACCAGGCTTGTCTAACATGTGTTATTATCTGGTGTCAGACAATGTGTGTGTGTGTGTGTGTGTGTGTGTGTGTGTGTGTGTGTGTGTGTGTGTTAATAGCCATTAGCCTTACAGTTATCCGTTAGCAAGTTGCGCTAAAGCAAACTCTGCGAGATGATTGGACGAGACAGGACAGGCCGCCACAATGACACGGTAGCTCTCAGCAGGCCCTGGGGCATCTTGCTGTGTGTGTGTGTGTGTGTGTGTGTGTGTGTGTGTGTGTGTGTGTGTGTGTGTGTGTGTGTGTGTGTGTGTGTGTGTGTGTGTGTGATTAGAGGTGACAGTGGACACACAATGACAGACAGCAGTGGTGGCATTTAACTGGTGACACACACACACAAACATAAATTAGAAGGGCAAACACAACAATATGGCCGTAATGACACAACAGATTGTGTCAATACTATGTGAAGGAGATGTGCATGGACGAATGGAAATAGTGTAAACGAAAATGGTGCACATATTGGGAGCATATCGAGGCGTATAAAAAGAAAGTATGATTAGAGACAGCATGAAACCAAATGACTACACCCAACACACACACACACACACACACACACACACACACACACACACACACACACACACACACACACACACACACACACACACACACACACACACACACACACACACACACACACACACTCCTCTCCTCTTTCAAACTATATTTGTGAACTTGACCAAAGTATTTATTTATGTGTGCAGCAAAAGTAACTGGCTGCTAACAGCTTTAGCGTTAGCACAGCAAGCTAACTTCCCTCAGGCCAAATATGAATAATGCAGCAGTCAACCCAGCGCCTATAAGTGAGTGTGTGTGTGCGTGTGTGTGCCGCACTTCAGGCATCTATATGACGGTATCACAATAATATGCTAATTACTAATAATTAGCCTGTAACACACACAGATTATCTACCCCTCCTCCGCTTCATCCCTGTGGGCTGTAACTCCTTCTGGCGAGGAGGAGGGGGTGTTTGAGGTGGGCGGGGGGTTTATAGCCGTGCAGGACACAACACGTCTGCAGATGAAAACACACTGCTGGAAAAAGTAGGGGGGAAAAAACTTGACGCGAGTAGAACATTCCTGAAGGTCTCAGCAGTAATACTTGAGAAACTATGACAACGCCACAACAACATAACAAGTATTTACACCGTGTGACAAATTGGCAAAGCAAAGCCTCCAAACTGTAACAAAAAAAAGTTAAGGATGCTGGTGCATTGACCTTTGACCTTTTCAAAGTGTGCATGGTGTGATGTTAAAATAATGTTCTTGATATGCAAACGCCAATTGTTGTCACTATCGTCGCAGAAAAGGAATTTTTCTTTGTCGCTAGAGCGCATTCTGTTAGCATATTAATAGGAGAGAAAAAAACCCCACTATTTAAAATTGTTCACACTGGCTCCACCACGCTGGTTTCACTCTAGTCTCAAACTTACTCTACACTGGTTCTCATAATGATTCCAACTGGGTTTTTTTGGACATCAGATGCTTCATTCCTGTTTCACTCTGATTTTAGACACATTTCAAACTGGTTCTGCATTGGGTTACAAGCTCTCTCCTGACTGTTTTCACTAGGATTTTTAAACACATTTGGTTTCAAACAAACTGGTTCTCCCTTGGGGTTTTTCAAAACTGATTTCTGTCAACTTTTACACAAGCCTCAATATAACACCAAATTGATTCCCTCATAAAGGTTCCAATCTGGTTCCATTGTTTTTTCCAGATGTTTGTTTTAGACACATTTCAAACGGTCCTGCATTGGGTTCTTAAAACTGGTTTCTGTGATGTTTCACTTTGGTCTAAATCTACACTGGTTGTCAAATTGGTTCCTTTGGTTTCCAGTCAGTGACCTACAGTTTTCACTTGAATTTCAAACCGGTTCTGCTTTAGAGGTTTTAAAAACTGGTCTCAAAATGATTTCAAATGTGTCCCTCATAATGATGTCAATCGGGTTTCTTTGTTTTTTTTCCCCAGCTGCTTGTGTACCCTTTTCACTCTTTTTTAAACACATTTAAAATTGGTTCTACATTTGGTTCTTTAAAACTGGTTTCAGAGAAGTTTAAAAATGGTTCCAATCTAGTTTATTTGGTTTCCAGACACTGACCTATTAGTTTCACTCATATTTTAGAGACATTTCAAACTGGTTCTGCATTTGTTTTTTTTTATAAACCGGTTTAAATCTAGTTCCACTCTGTTCTGACCCTACACAGGCTCTCGGGTATTATTCTAGTCTGGTTCCTTTAGTTACCAGTTGCTTCCTGACGGTTTCAATAGGATTTTAAACACATTTCAAACTGATTCTGCTTTAGGGGTTTTAAAAACTTATTTTAGTCAATTTTTACACTGGCCTCAAACTGATCACAAATTTGTTCCCTTATAATGATTCCAATCTGGTTTCTTTGGTGTTCCCAGCTTTACTCTTGTCAATCACTTTTAGACACATTTCAAACTAGTCCTGTATCCAGTATTTTAAAACTGATTTCAGTCAAATTTTACACTTGTCTAAAAATTACTTCAAATTGGTTCCCTCATAATGATTCAATCGGATTTCTTTATTTTTTTCAGTTGCTTGTTTAATCTTTTTACTCACTTTTAAAACACATTTTAAACTGGTTCTGCATTCAGTTTTTTCAACTGGTTTCAGTCAACTTTTCCACAAGTCCCAAAATGACTTCAAATTGGTTCCCTCATAATGATCCCAATTTGGTTTCTTTAGTGTCCCCAGCTGCTTCTTTACTTTTTTCACTCAATTTTTAGACACATTTTAAACTGGCTCTGCATTGGTTTGTTTAAAGTGGTTTCAGTCAATTGTTACACTAGTTTCGAAATGACCACAACTTTGTTCCCTCATTAATGATTCTAATCTGGTTTCTTTAATGTCCCCAGCTGCTTCTTTACTTTTTTTCATTCACTTTTAGACACATTTCAAACTGGTCCTGCATTCAGTGTTTTAAAACTGGTTTCAGTAAACTTTTACACTGGTCCCAAAATGACTCCAAATGGTTCCTTCATAATGATCCCAATTTGGTCCCCTTGTTTTTTTTCAGCTGCTTGTTTACTCTTTTCACTCAATTTTAGACACATATCAAACTTGCTCTGACAAATTTTCTGCATTGGTTTGTTTCTAACTGATTTCAGTCAACTTTTACACTGGTTTAAAATGACTCCGAATTGTTCTCTCATAATGGTTCCAATATGATTCTTTTGGTTGATAAAGATGCTTGTTTACTCTTTTCTCCCTTATTAGACACATTTAAAACTGGTTCTACATTGGGTTGTTTAAAACTGGGTTCAGTGAAGCTTCCCTCAGGTCTGAATCTATACTTGCCCCTCAAAATGGTCTCTTTAGACTCACTTGAAACTGGTTCTGCATTAATTTTTTAAAAAACTGGTATTAATCAAGTCCCACTCTGGTCTGACGCTACACAGGCTCTCATGTATGATTCCAATTTGGGTCCTTGGTTTGCAGTCGCTTCCTTGTTATTGTCTCTCGGACACATTTGAAACTGGTTTCGAGTTGATTCTACAGTACCATGGTTTGCATTGTATATCTATCCAGGACAATCATATTCCTCTTCTTCTAGTCTCATTCTTAAACTCACGCACCAGATATGCCGCTCCACTTAATCACATGATCTACGTCGCCATGGTTACCACACATACAGTTATGAGGAGGGTCACTTTTAATTCAAAATGAAAGTAATCCTGAATTAACCCCCTCACACACACACACACACACACACACACACACACACACACACACACACACACACACACACACACACACACACACACACACACACACACACACACACACACACACACACACACACACACACACACACACACAAAGTACAGAGCAGAGGGGGATTAGACGATATCATAAAGGCAAAAAGATGTCAGATTAAAGATAAGACGGCAGGCGAGGAATGAAAAGAAAAGCTTCAATTCTATTAATCCCTGATGTGCACGCTCACGAGCACGGTGCTGACCTGACTGCTTGGACTGCTTGGATGTTGACTGTGAAAATGAAAGTCATATTTGTTCCAGACTCACATTGATTGAATGATTTGTTGTTGCAACAATTATGTGTGTGAATGAACATTTGCTTGCTGGGAATGGAGTAAACAACCTCAATCACCCTCGCTCGTCCTCATCCTCCTCCCTTGGTCCCAACATGGAGAAGGTCACCTCCAAGAGGGATGACATTCATCCTGACAGTGGACGAAAAGGTCGTCACCCCCCTGGACACACACACACACGCGCAGCGCCGCGCACACACACACGCACGCACACACACACACGCGCGCACACGCACACACACACACACACACACACACACACACACACACACACACACACACACACACACACACACACTTCACACTTCACACTGACTTCAAAGAAATGCATACTAAATACATTTGGACACGTTGTGTGGTCAATTTCAAACACTGAGGATGTTTCAACACACAAACACACACAGAGGACATTCAGACCAGGCTGGTGCATAATTTCGACTTGGAATTTCAATTTGATGATTTCAAATTTTTAAGTGAATTGGCTCCGCCCCACAGAATGTTAAATTAAAATTACAGGAATTGGAATTGATAGATTGCTTTCTTGCATATATCAAAGAGAGCTCAGTTTCCCAGGTCAAATTCCCTGCGTGTTAATCATACTTGGCCAAAGAATATAAATCTGATTCTGATTGTTGTAGCCAAGTAACAGGAATAATTAGTCAAAGTTTTGGCTTAAATTCTGAAAATACTTTATAAAACATAACACAAATTCTAGCCATTTTAAATACAAAACCCAAAACCAGTGAAGTTGGCACGTTGTGTAAATGTTAAATAAAAACAGAATACAATGATTTGCAAATCTTTTTCAACTTATATTCAGATGAATAGACTGCAAAGACAAGATATTTAATGTTCGAACTGAGAAACTTATTTTTTTTTGCAAATAATCATTAACTTAGAATTTAACGGCAGCAACACATTGCAAAAATGTTGGCAGAGGGGCATTTTTACCACTGTGTTACATGGCCTTTCCTTTTAACAACACTCAGTAAACGTTTGGGAAATGAGGAAACCAATTTTTTAAGCTTTTCAGGTAGAATTCTTTCCGTTTCTTGCTTGATGTGCAGCTTAAGTTGTTAAAACAGTCCAGGGTCTCCTTTGTCGTATTTTACAATTCATAATGCGCCACACATTTTCAATGGGAGACAGCTTTGGACTACAGGCAGGCCAGTCTAGTAACCCGCACTCTTTTACTACAAAGCCATGCTGTTGTAACACGTGCAGAATGTGGCTTGGCATTGTCTTGCTGAAATTAGCAGGGGCGCCCATGAAAAAGACCTTGCTTAGATGGCAACATACATTGCTTGAAAACCTGAAGGTACCTTTCAGCATTAATGGTGCCTTCATAGATGTGTAAGTTACCCATACCTTGGGCACTAATGCACCCCCATACCATCACAGATGCTGGCTTTTCAACTTTGCGCCTATAACAGTCTGGATGGTTATTTTCCTCTTTGGTCCCGAGGACACGAGTCCACAGTTTCCAAAATAATTTGAAATGGGGACTCGTCAGACCACAGAACACTTTTCCAGTTTGCATCAGTCCATCTCAGATGAGTTTGAGCCCAGCGGAGCCGGCGACGTTTCTGGGTGTTGTTGATAAATGGCTTTGGCTTTGCATAGTAGAGTTTTAACTTGCACTTACAGATGTAGCGACCAACTGTCGTTACTGACAGTGGTTTTCTAAAGTGTTCCTGAGCCCATGTGGTGATATCCTTTCCACACTGATGTCGGTTTTTGATGCAGTATCGCCTGAGGGATCGAAAGTCACGGGCATTCAATGTTAAGTGCAGTGATTTCTCCAGATTCTCTGAACCTTTTGATGATATTACGGACTGTAAATGGTGAAATGCCAAATTCCTTGCAAAAGCTGGTTGAGAAATGTTTTTCTTAAACTGTCGGACAATTTGCTCACGCATTTGTTCACAAAGTGGTGACCCTCGCCCCATCCTTGTTTGAGAATGACTGAGCATTTCATGGAAGCTGCTTTTATACCCAATCATGGCACCCACCTGTTCCCAATTAGGCTGTTCACCTGTGGGATGTTCCAAATAAGTGTTTGATGAGCATTCCTCAACTTTCTCAGTCTTTTTTGCAGGCATCAGAATTTGTTGCAGGCATCAAATTCCAAATGAGGTAATATTTGCCAACAAAAATTAAGTTTCTCAGTTCCAACTACGGCTGCAACAACTAATCTATCAAATAGATTAAAATCGATTATTAAAATAGTTGCCGATTAATTTAGTCATCGATTCGTTAGACCTATGCTATGCGCATGCGCAGAGGTTTTTAAAAAAAAATTTTTTAATTAAAATTTTTATTTTTTTATTTTATTTTTTTAATAAACCTTTATTTATAAACTGCAACATTTACAAACAGCTGAGAAACAATAATCAAAATAAGTATGGTGCCAGTATGCTGTTTTTTTCCAATAAAATACTGGATAGGATAAAAATGTAGTTTGTCTCTTTTGTCTGATTAGTAATCGACTAATCGAAGTAATAATCGACAGATTAATCGATTATCAAATTAATCGTTAGTTGCAGCCCTACTTCCAACATTAAATACCTTGGCTTTGCAGTGTATTCAATTGAATATAGGTTGAAAGGGATTTGCAAATCATTGTATTCTGTTTTTATTTACAATTTACACAATGTACCAACTTCACTGGTTTTGGGTTTTGTAATTGGATAAAGTAAAACATTCAGGAAAAATTAAGCATTTTTCCACCATTTTCCGTAACTTGAAAGTTATCTATCAGATTTAAGCTGTGTTCACACTGCAGAGTAGGATATCCAATTTGGATTGATTTGTCAAGTCTGATCTTTTTATGTAATTGTTCACAATATAATATGTGGAACGATTTCCCTTGTGGATCATTAAAGTTTGTCTAAGTCTAAGTCTAAGTCTATAAAAAAAAAAAGAAGCGATGTCTAATGTGAACGCAAACTGACCTGCATGCAGACATGACGTCACACGTGCTACAATGTTTACGGAAGTAATCATGCTCCAATTCTAGTAGGTCTCAGTCCTTGGGCATTTGTGGCAATTTCAAGGATTTTGTGCAATCAAAGTCAACATTTTTATAAAATTACAACATTGAGAAGGAAGAGGGAAGAAGGAAGAGCGTTCAGACTGCAGTCGCATCGGATACATACAAACATACAGATATACATATACATACATATAAATATATATACCTAAATATATACATACATATACATATGTACATACATACACACACACATATATATATACATACATACATATATGTATGTATGTTATATACAATACATACATATATAACATTTATATACAATACATACATATACGACATGTATACATATACACACATATACATATATACACACACACGTACATATGTAGATATATACAAATACATAAATACACATGTACATATATACACATATACATATATATGCATGTATATATACAGTACATACAGTATATACACTTATATACACACACACATACAGTTGTGGTCAAAAGTTTACATACATTTGTAAAGAACATAATGTCATGACTGTCATGACTTTCCAATAATTTCTACAACTCTTATTTTTTTGTGATAGAGTGATTGGAGCACATACTTGTTGGTCACAAAAAACATTCATGAAGTTTGGTTCTTTTATGAATTTATTATGGGTCTACTGTAAATGTGACCAAATCTGCTGGGTCGAAAGTATACATACAGCAATGTTAATATTTGGTTACATGTCCCTTGGCAAGTTTCACTGCAATACGGCGCTCTTGGTAGCCATCCACAAGCTTCTGGCAAGCTTCTGGTTGAATTTT
This sequence comes from Entelurus aequoreus, assembly GCF_033978785.1. NCBI lineage: Eukaryota > Metazoa > Chordata > Actinopteri > Syngnathiformes > Syngnathidae > Entelurus > Entelurus aequoreus. The sequence continues at coordinate 35,965,632 of NC_084745.1, read as the reverse complement.
TGACCACTCCTCTTGACAAAATTGGTGCAGTTCAGCTACATTGTTTGGTCTTCTCACATGGACTTGTTTCTTCAGCATTGTCCACAAGTTTAAATCAGGACTTTGGGAAGGCCATTCTAAAACCTTAATTCTAGCCTGATTTAGCCATTCCTTTACCACTTTTGACGTGTGTTTGGGGTCATTGTCCACCCAACTGCGGCCAAGACCCAACCTCCGGGCTGATGATTTTATAAAATCAATTATTCGTTTTTTCAGATCTGTGCCCAGTTCCTTTGTCTTTCCCATTGTCACGTTTGTAACCGAGTCTAATGACTGTATCACCCTATTTAAATGGGCTAAGAAAAGTCAACAGGTGTCGTCAATCATAATCACTCACATGAAGTTAAGAGGCCATGCCATGAAGCTTATTGGATTTGGTTGTAAGTTTTCTGCATCACCAAAATTGATAATGTATGTTGCTGTATGTATACTTTTGACACAGCAGATTTGGTCACATGTTCAGTAGACCCATAATAAATTTATAAAAGTACCAAACTTCATGAATGTTTTTTGTGACAAACAAGTATGTGCTCCAATCACTCTATCACAAAAAAATAAGAGTTGTATAAATTATTGGAAACTCAAGATAGCCATGACATTATGTCCTTCACAAGTGTATGTAGACTTTTGACCACGACTGTATATACACACACTCATATACACACACATACATAAAGACATATATATATATATATATATACACATACATAAAGACATATATATATATATATATATATATATATATATATATATATATATATATATATATATATATATATATATATATATATATATATATATATATACACACACATATATATATATATATACATATATGTATGTATGTGTATATATATATATATACATATATGTATGTATGTGTATATATATATATATATATATATATATATATATATATATATATATATATATATATATATATATATATATATATATATATATATATATATATATAATGTATGTGTATATATATATATATATATGTATATATAATATATGTATGTGTATATATCAGTGGCGTGCCGTCACTAGAGGCAGGTGAGGTGGGGCCTCACCTGCCATCATGGAAAGAAAAAAAAAAGTAAAAAGAAAAAAATAATAATTAAATTGTTATATGTATCCAGTGATTATACTAAAGTTATTTTCCATTTAACTTCACCAGTTTTAGATTATTTTTATTTTCACATTTGCCGTTCAAATACTGAGAAGAGACGGTGCGGTGATCAGCAGCCAGTTGAGGCACGTCACTGATTTATGCCTCAACATGGATTGTGCGCAATGACTCGGCTAACTGCTGGCCTGCTGTGCAGTGAGACTGTATTGCTATATGAATTATATTATACATTTCCATAGTTTAGTTAGCTGAGGTATATAATGTACAGTGTATTTTGTCAACAACTGTATGTGTGTAACGTATTTCTTGTGCTGAGCGATCATAAAACTGGAGGCTCGTCTCATAACCCCGCCTCCTGGTGCCAAGCACCTCCGCCGCAGAATGCACCGCCCGACGGGAGCACCACACCAACCAAAGCCCACACCCAAACCCTCCACGTGCAAGACCGAATCCAAAAAAGTCACTTAACAGGAAGCCAAAAAAGTGCAAAAACAACAATGCTCGCGCGGCGCGCCGGAGGAGCCGTGAACAGGGACACAACATTGGTACACCTGCAGACAGCAGCGCGGATTTCATATTTCATTCATTCACAACTCTTCCAACAGGAACA
>NC_084745.1:35936348-35958848 GCF_033978785.1 Entelurus aequoreus | reverse complement strand
TGTGTTCTTGCCTTCTGATCATAACATAAAACTCATGACCATAGGTGAGGATAGGGACGTAGATCGACCGGTAAATTGAGAGCTTTGCCTTCCGGCTCAGCGCCTATTTCACCAAGACGGATAGATACAAGGTCCGCATCACTGCAGATGGCTCCACAATCAGCCTGTCGATCTCACAACCCACTCTTCCCTCACTCGCGAACAAGACCCTTAAGTACTTGAACTCCTCCACTAGGGGCAATATATCTTTTTTGGGCGAGAACCATGGACTCGAACTTGGAGGTGCTGATTCTCATCCGAGTCGCTTCACTCGGCTGCAAACTGATCCTGTGAGAGCTGAAGAACCTGGTCAGATGAAGCCAGCAGAACCACATCATCCGCAAAAAGCAGATACCTAATCTTGTAGCCACCCTCAACGTCCTGACTGCACCCAGAAATTCTGTCCATAAAAGTTGTAAACAGAACCGGTGACAAAGGGCCTCCCTGCTAGAGTCCAATCCTCACTGGAAACAGGTCCGACTTACTGCCGGCAACGCGGACCAAGCTCTGACACTGATCATACAGGACTGATCAACGAACAACCACAATCAGCCAGTCTGATACCCTCTGAGCCACAAGGAGGACAGCACCTCCTGAGCGACACAGTCGAATGCCTTGTCCAAGTCCACAAAGCACATGTAGACTGGTTGGGCAAACTCCCATGCGCCCTCGATGATCCTGCCGAGACTATAGAGCTGGTCCACAGTTCCACGACCAGGACGAAAACCACACTGCTCCTCCCAAATCCGAGGTTCGACTATCTGGTGTAGCCTCCTCTCCAGTTCTCCTGAATAGACCTTACCGGGAAGGCTGAGGAGTGTGATCCCACGATAATTGGAACACAACCTCCGGTTCCACTTCTTAAAGAGAGGTACCACCACCCCGTTTTGCAAATCCAGAGGCCTCCCACCTGATGTCCGCCCATTGTGATATACAATGAGGACATTAACACCCAGAAGACATTTTGACATACAGTGAGGACAAAAAAACCCAGAAGACATTTTGACATACAGTGAGGAGATTAAAACAACATTTTGGATGTCGTTGTGGCTTGTGCAGCCCTTTGAGACACTGATTAAGGGCTATATATATATATAAACTTTGATTGATCGATTGATGATTTTGACATACATTGAGGACATTAAAAGAACATTGTGACATACAGTGAGGACATTAAAACAACATTTTGACATACAGTGAGGACATTAAAGGCCTACTGAAACCCACTACTACCGACCACGCAGTCTGATAGTTTATATATCAATGATGAAATCTTAACATTGAAACACATGCCAATACGGCCGGGTTAACTTATAAAGTGCAATTTTAAAATTCCCGCCACACTTCCGGTTGAAAAACTCCTTTGGATACAATTTATGCGCGTGACGTCACAAAATCCACGGAAGTGGTTGTACCCCATCGACCCGATACAAAAACCTCTTGTTTTCTTCGACAAAATTCCACAGTATTCTGGACATCTGTGTTGGTGAATCTTTTGCAATTTGTTTAATGAACAATGGAGGCTGCAAAGAAGAACGTTGTAGGTGGGATCGATCGGTGTATTAGCGGCTAAGTACAATACTTACAGCAACACAACAAGGACTACTTACTACGCCTAGCCGATGCTTGCCGCCAAACCCACGGATGAAGTCGTTCGTCGCGCCGTCGATCGCTGGAACGCAGGTGAGCACGGCTGTTGATGGGAAGATGAGGGCTGGCTGGCGTAGGTGGAGCGCTAATGTTTTTATCATAGTTCTGTGAGGTCCGGTTGCTAAGTTGCTAAATTAGCCTTAGCGTCGTTAGCAACAGCATTGTTAAGCCTTACCAGGCTGAGAATTTTTAACCGTGTAGTTACATGTACATGGTTTAATAGTATTGTTGATCTTCTGTCTATCCTTCCAGTCAGGGGTTTATTTATTTTGTTTCTATCTTCATTTGAGAATGATGCTATCACGTTAGCTCAGTAGCTAAGTGTGTCACCGATGTATTGTTGTGGAGATAAAAGTCACTTTAAATGTCCATTTCGCGTGCTCGACTCTCATTTTCAAGAGGATATAGTATCCGAGGTGGTTTAAGATACAAATCCGTGATCCACAATAGAAAAAGGAGAGATTGTGGAATCCAATGAGCCAGCTTGTACCTAAGTTACGGTCAGAGCGAAAAAAGATACGTCCATCACTGCCTCTCTACTGCTTCACTGTAACGTTCCTCATCTACGAATCTTTCATCCTCGCTCAAATTAATGGGGTAATCGTCGCTTTGTCGCTCCGAATCTCTCGCTCCATTGTAAACAACGGGGAATTGTGAGGAATACTAGCTCCTGTGACGTCACGCTACTTCCGGTACAGGCAAGGCTTTTTTTATCAGCGAGCAAAAGTTGCGAACTTTATCGTCAATTTTCTCTACTAAATCCTTTCAGCAAAAATATGGCAATATCGCGAAATGATCAAGTATGACACATAGAATGGATCTGCTATTCCCGTTTAAATAAAAAAAATTCATTTCAGTAGGCCTTTAAAACAACATTTTGACATACAGTGAGGACATTAAAACACACAATGACATTTTGTAATAAAGTGAGGACATTAAAACAATATTGTGACATACAGTGAGGACATTAAAACAACATTGTGACATACAGTGAGGACATTAAAACAACATTTTGACATACAAAGAGGACATTAAAACCAAGAAGACATTTTGACATACAAAGAGGACATTAAAACCAAGAAGACATTTTGACATACAGTGAGGACATTAAAACACACAATGACATTTTGTAATACAGTGAGGACATTAAAACAACATTGTGACATACAGTGAGGACATTAAAACAACATTGTGACATACAGTGAGGACATTAAAACAACATTTTGACATACAGTGAGGACATTAAAACCAAGAAGACATTTTGACATACAGTGAGGACATTAAAACAACATTTTGACATACACTGAGGACATTAAAATAACATTGTGACATACAGTGAGGACATTAAAACACACAATGACATTTTGACATACAATGAGGACATTAAAACCAAGAAGACAATTTGACATACAGTGAGGACATTAAAACAATAATTTTATATACAGTGAGGACATTAAAACCAAAAATACATTTTGACATTAAAACAACATTTTGGATGTCGTTGTGGCTTGTGCAGCCCTTTGAGACACTTGTAATTAAGGGCTATATAGGCTCCAGCGCCCCCCGTGACCCCGAAGGGAATAAGCGGTAGAAAATGGATGGATGGATAAATAAACTTTGATTGATTGATTGATGATTTTGACATACTGTTAAGACATTAAGAGAACATTGTGACATACAGTGAGGACATTAAAACAACATTTTGACATGCAGTGAGGACATTAAAACCCAGAAAACATTTTGACATACAGTGAGAACATTAAAACAACATTGTGACATACAGTGAGGACATTTAAACAACATTGTGACATACAGTGAGAACATTAAAACAACATTGTGACATACAGTGAGGACATTAAAACAACATTGTGACATACAGTGAGGACATTAAAACAACATTGTGACATACAGTGAGTACATTAAAACAACATTTTGACATACAGTGAGGACTTCAAAACACAAAATGACATTTTGACAGGCAGTGAGGATATTAAAACCCAGAACACATTGTGACCTACAGTGAGGACATTAAAACAACATTTTGACATACAGTGAGCACATTAAAACCGAGAAGACATTTTGAAATACAGTGAGGACATTAAAACAACATTTTGACATACAGCGAGGACATTAAAACCAAGAAAACATATTGACATTAAAACCACATTTTGGACGTCGTCGTGGCTTGTGTAGCCTTTTGAGACAATTGTGATTAAGGGCTATATACATAAACTTTGATTGATTGATTGATTGATGATTTTGACATACAGTGAGGACATTAAAATAACATTGTGACATACAGTGAAGATATTAAAACACACAATGACATTTTGACATACAATGAGGACATTAAAACCAAGAAGACATTTTGACATACAGTGAGGACATTAAAACACCAATTTTACATACAGTGAGGACATTAAAACCAAAATGACATTTTGACATTAAAACAACTTTTTGGATGTCGTTGTGGCTTGTGCAGCTCTTTGAGACACTTGTAATTAAGGGCTATATAAATACATTTTGATTGATTGATTGATGATTTTGACATACAGTGAGGACATTTAAACAACATTGTGACATACAGTGAGGACATTAAAACAACATTTTGACATACAGTGAAGACATTAAAAAAACATTGTGACATACAGTGAGGACATTAAAACAACATTGTGACATATAGTGAGGACAGTAAAACAACGTTGGGACATACAGTGAGGACAGTAAAACAACATTTTGACATACAGTGAGGATATTAAAACTCACAAGACAATTGACATACAGTGAGGACATTAAAACAACATTTTGACATACAGTGAGGACATTAAAACAACATTTTGACATACAGTGAGGACATTAAAATATCATTGTGAAATACATTGAGGACATTAAGCCAACATTTTGACATACAGTGAGGACATTAAAACAACATTGTGGCATACAGTGAGGGCATTTAAACAATATTTTGACATACAGTGAGGACATTAAAACCCAGAAGACATGTTTACATGCAGTGAGGACATTAAAACAACATTGTGACATACAGTGAGGACATTAAAACAACATTGTGACATACATTGACGACATTAAAACACCATTTTGACATACAGTGAGGACATTAAAACTCCCAAGACATTTTGACATACAGTGAGGACATTAAAAAAACATTGTGCCATACAGTGAGGACATTAAAACAACATTGTGACCTACAGTGAGGACAGTAAAACAACATTGTGACATACAGTGAGGACATTAAAACTCACAAGACATTTTTACATACTGTACATTGAGGACATTAAGACACGCAATGTTGACATACAGTGAGGACATTAAAACATTGTGCCATACAGTGAAGACATTAAAACAACATTGTGACATACAGTGAGGACATTGAAACAACATTGTGACATACAGTGAGGACATTAAAACAACATTTTGACATACAGTGAAGACATTAAAAAAACATTGTGACATACAGTGAGGACATTAAAACAACATTGTGACATATAGTGAGGACAGTAAAACAACGTTGTGACATACAGTGAGGACAGTAAAACAACATTTTGACATACAGTGAGGATATTAAAACTCACAAGACAATTGACATACCGTGAGGACATTAAAACAACATTTTGACATACAGTGAGGACATTAAAACAACATTTTGACATACAGTGAGGACATTAAAATATCATTGTGAAATACATTGAGGACATTAAGCCAACATTTTGACATACAGTGAGGACATTAAAACAACATTGTGGCATACAGTGAGGGCATTTAAACAATATTTTGACATACAGTGAGGACATTAAAACCCAGAAGACATGTTTACATGCAGTGAGGACATTAAAACAACATTGTGACATACGGTGAGGACATTAAAACAACATTGTGACATACATTGACGACATTAAAACACCATTTTGACATACAGTGAGGACATTAAAACTCCCAAGACATTTTGACATACAGTGAGGACATTAAAAAAACATTGTGCCATACAGTGAGGACATTAAAACAACATTGTGACCTACAGTGAGGACAGTAAAACAACATTGTGACATACAGTGAGGACATTAAAACTCACAAGACATTTTTACATACTGTACATTGAGGACATTAAGACACGCGATGTTGACATACAGTGAGGACATTAAAACATTGTGCCATACAGTGAAGACATTAAAACAACATTGTGACATACAGTGAGGACATTGAAACAACATTGTTACATACAGTGAGTACATTAAAACAACATTGTGACATGCAGTGAGTATATTAAAACATTGACATACAGTGAGGACATTAAAACAACATTGTGACATACAGTGAGGATATTAAAACAAAATTTTAACATACAGTGAGGACATTAAAACTCACAAGACATTTTGACATACAGTGAGGACATTAAGACACGTGATGACATGTTGACATACAGTGAGGAAATTAAAACAACATTGTGACATACAGTGAGGACATTAAAACAACATTGTGACATACAGTGAGGACATTAAAACCCAGAAGACATGTTGACATACAGTGAGGACATTAAAACAACATTTTGACATACAGTGAGGACATTAAAACAACATTTTGACATACAATGAGGACATTAAAACATTTTGACATACAGTAAGGACATTAAAAGAACATTGTGACATACAGTGAGAACATTAAAACTCACAAGACATTTTGACATACAGTTAGAAAATTAAAATCCAGAGGACATTTTGACATACAGTGAGGACATTAAAACAACATTGTGACATACAGTGAGGACATTAAAACAACATTGTGACATACAGTGAGGACATTAAAAGAACAATTTGACATACAGTGAGGACATTGAAAGAACAATTTGACATGCAGTGAGGACATTAAAACCCAGAAGACATGTTGACATACAGTGAGGACATTAAAACAACATTGTGACATACAGTGAGGACATTAAAACCCAGAAGACATGTTGACATACAGTGAGGACATTAAAACAACATTGTGACATACAGTGAGGACATTAAAACAACATTTTGACATACAATGAGGACATTAAAACATTTTGACATACAGTAAGGACATTAAAAGAACATTGTGACATACAGTGAGAACATTAAAACTCACAAGACATTTTGACATACAGTTAGAAAATATAAAATCCAGAAGACATTTTGACATACAGTGAGGACATTAAAACAACATTGTGGCATACAGTGAGGACATTAAAACAACATTGTGACTAGGGATGATACTCGAAACCGGTTTTCCCGGTTGTTCGATAAGAAAAGAACCGAGTCCTCGGACTCGAATCCCTTTTTGAGAACCGGTACCCGTTATGGAGACCACTATAGTAAAGAAAAAGAGTTGGTTCTTTATTCGAATCCCTGGGAACGAATCCCGTCCCCACCAGAAATGCCCCTTGAGACATCACAAGAAATGACGTCACGTAGCTCAGTCATTAGGCGCAGATAGGGAAAGCAGGAAAAACAATGGACCGGAAAAAGCGCTCCAAGGTGTAATAAAGTTAAAAACAAAAGGTATAATGCAATGAATAACTTTACTGAGAGATTTGAGCAGGGTACAAACACATGAAGAACACTTTTACGACCAACCGGAAACATAGCAACCAGGCTAGCAACGCACCTCCTTTACGGCAGCTGTCGCAACGTTCTTAAAGCAACCGCAGCGCATACATATATATGTACACAACATATATCAATCAATCAATCAATCAATGTTTATTTATATAGCCCTAAATCACAAGTGTCTCAAAGGGCTGTACAAGCCACAACGACATCCTCGGTACAGAGCCCACATACGGGCAAGGAAAACTCACCCTAGTGGGACGTCAATGTGAATGACTATGAGAAACCTTGGAGAGGACCGCATATGTGGGTAACCCCCCCCCTCTAGGGGAGACCGAAAGCAATGGATGTCGAGTGGGTCTGACATAATATTGTGAAAGTCCAACACATCAGCGAAAGTCCAGTCCATGGTGGGGCCAGCAGGAACCATCCCGAGCGGAGACGGGTCAGCAGCGTAGAGATGTCCCCATCTGATGGACAGGCTAGCGGTCCACCCCGGGTTGGGAGCAGAGTAGAAAAGAAAAGAAAAGAAACGGCAGATCAACTGGTCTAAAAAGGGAGTCTATTTAAAGGCTAGAGTATACAAATGAGTTTTAAGAGGAGATTTAAATGCTTCTACTGAGGTAGCATCTCTAACTTTTACCGGGAGGGCATTCCATAGTATTGGAGCCCGAATAGAAAACGCTCTATAGCCCGCAGACTTTTTTTGGGCTCTGGGAATCACTAATAAGCTGGAGTTCTTTGAACGCAGATTTCTTGCCGGGACATATGGTACAATACACTCGTCAAGATAGGCAGGAGCTTGACCGTGTAGTATTTTATACGTAAGTAGTAAAACCTTAAAGTCGCATCTTAGGTGCACAGGAAGCCAGTGCAAGTGAGCCAGTATAGGCGTATATATATATATGACATGATCTCCCTTTTTTAACTTTTGTTTTTCTTTCCTTGTAAACAAAACAAAATCACACTGTATATGTGTTGTCTGTCTAATTATAAATAATGCAGACGAGGCGTGTTGGCTGAGTTATTGACGTTTACTTTCACAGCGTGCTCATAACCTCATTCTTAGCTGCCGGCGTGACGACATGCAACAACACTTTTCGGGGCTACCGCGCATGCTCGTCACTCACGTTGCATACTGGGTAGTGTAGTTGTTATATTCCTAGCTCGTAACATCACATCTTTCCCCCTATAAAGAAATAACGTTAACTCAATAAAGTGTATTTCTTTTTTAGCTTTAACTTTTCATTTTTTAGCATTGTAACCACGTTTGCAAACAACTTTTCTCTTCATAGAATTTTCTTTCAATAAAGAAATAAAGTGCAACAATGTCAAAGCATCATAACAAACAGTTATGTCAAATAGCAGCAGAAGTGCACTTTTTGGAGAGCTGTATTATTTTAAGTTTTGTGCCCAAGGGACTGATTTTATTTAACGTTATATTATTATTTATACACCTATAGTGATCACAGAGACAGGTTGTTTTTGTGTTACTGTATATATTTGTTTTTCTGAAAAATCCCACTTAATATACTTTGGGTAACAACAGTCAATATTTATTTTATTTTTTTTTATTTTTTAGGGGGGTAACAGTCAATATTTATTTATTTATTAGATTAAATTTTTTTCTTATATAATAAAAGTGAGCTTTTGTTAAACCAAATATTGTGTTTTTTCCATATACAACAACCTATCTGGACTCGATAAGAAAATTAATAAGGATTCAGTTCGATAAGAGGATTCGATAATAGGCTCGAACTCGATAATTTCTTATCAAACATCATCCCTAATTGTGACATACAGTGAGGACATTAAAACGACATTGTGACATAAAGTGAGTACATTAAAATATTGTGACATACAGTGAGGATATTAAAACTCACAAGACATTGTGACATACAGTGAGGACATTAAAACAACATTGTGGCATACGGTGAGGACATTAAAACAACATTGTGACATACAGTGAGGACATTAAAACAACATTGTGGCATACAGTGAGTACATTAAAACATTGTGACATACAGTGAGGACATTAAAACAACATTGTGACATACAGTGAGGACATTAAAACAACATTGTGACATACAGTGAGGACATTAAAACAACATTGTGGCATACAGTGAGGACATTAAAACAACATTGTGACATACAGTGAGGACATTAAAACATTGTGACATACATTGAGGACATAAAAACAACAATTTGACATACAGTGAGGACATTAAAACAATATTTTGACATACAGTGAGGACATTAAAACAACATTGTGGCATACAGTGAGGACATTAAAACAACATTGTGACATACAGTGAGGACATTTAAACGACATTGTGACATACAGTGAGTACATTACAACAACATTGTGACATACTGTGAGTATATTAAAACATTGTGACATACAATGAGGACATTAAAACAACATTGTGACATACATTGAGGACATAAAAACAACAATTTGACATACAGTGAGGACATTAAAACAACATTGTGACATACAGTGAGGACATTAAAACAACATTGTGGCATACAGCGAGTACATTAAAACATTGTGACATACAGTGAGGATATTAAAACTCACAAGACATTGTGACATACAGTGAGGACATTAAAACAACATTGTGGCATACAGTGAGGACATTAAAACAACATTGTGACATACAGTGAGGACATTAAAACAACATTGTGGCATACAGTGAGGACATTAAAACAACATTGTGACATACAGTGAGGACATTAAAACAACATTGTGACATACATTGAGGACATAAAAACAACAATTTGACATACAGTGAGGACATTAAAACAACATTTTGACATACAGTGAGGACATTAAAACAACATTGTGGCATACAGTGAGGACATTAAAACAACATTGTGGCATACAGTGAGGACATTAAAACAACATTGTGACATACAGTGAGGACATTAAAACGACATTGTGACATACAGTGAGTACATTAAAACAACATTGTGACATACAGTGAGTATATTAAAACATTGTGACATACAATGAGGACATTAAAACAACATTGTGACATACATTGAGGACATAAAAACAACAATTTGACATACAGTGAGGACATTAAAACAACATTGTGACATACAGTGAGGACATTAATACGACATTGTGACATACAGTGAGTACATTAAAACAACATTGTGACATACATTGAGGACATTAAAACATTGTGACATACATTAAGGACATAAAAACAACAATTTGACATACAGTGAGGACATTAAAACAACATTTTGACATACAGTGAGGACATTAAAACAACATTTTGACATAAAGTGAGGACATTAAAACATTGTGACATACATTGAGGACATAAAAACAACAATTTGACATACAGTGAGGACATTAAAACAACATTTTAACATACAGTGAGGACATTAAAACTCACAAGACATGTTGACATACAGTGAGGACATTAAGACACGCGATGACATTGTGACATACAGTGAGGACATTAAACAACATTGTGACATACAGTGAGGACATTAAAACCCTGAAGACATGTTGACATACAGTGAGGACATTAAAACAACATTTTGACATACAATGAGGACATTAAAACAACATTGTGACGTACAGTGAGGACATTAAAACAACATTTTGACGTACAATGAGGACATTAAAACATTTTGACTAAAGTAAGGACATTAAAACAACATTTTGACATACAATGACATTAAAACATTTTGACTAAAGTAAGGACATTAAAAGAACATTGTGACATACAGTGAGGACATTAAAACTCACAAGACATTTTGACATACAGTGAGGACATTAAACCACACAAGACATTTTGACATACACTGAGAACATTTAAATAATAATTTGACATGCAGTGAGGACATTTAAATAACATTGTGACATACAGTGAGGACATCAAAACAACATTGTGACATCCAGTGAGGATATTAAAACTCACAAGACATTGTGGCATACAGCGAGGACATTAAAACAACATTTTGACATGGTTAGGACATTAAAACAACATTTTGACATACAGTTAGGACATTAAAAAAAACGATTTGACATACATTGAGAAAATTAAAACATTTTGACATACAGTGAGGACATCAAAACTCACAAGACATTTTGACAAACAGTTAGGACATTAAAAGAACATTGTAACATACAGTGAGGACATTAAAACCCAGAAGACATTGTGACATACAGTAAGGACATTAAAACAACATTTTGACATACATTGAGGACAATAAAACAACATTTTGACATACAGTGAGGACATTAAAACAACATTGACACAGAGTGAGGACATTAAAACACACAGAGACTTCGACATACAGTGAAGACATTAAATTACGCAATGAAGACAATTAAACATACAGTGAAGACATTTAAACACACAACGTGGACATTTTGACAAAGTGTGGACATTTAAACACACTATGAGGACAATTAAACATACAGTGAGGACATTAAGAAGCCCAATGAGGACAATTCAACACAAAATGCGTCTGTTTACACACACTGAGGACACATTCAGGTGTGAGGCAAACCGTTTCTGATTAAGCATCCCAGTTTGAAGGCGGAGCTTATTTTCACCCAGGTTTATTTTGACATGTTAGTGTAGCGCTTTACATCGCAAACTTCATGCACCTGACATGTTTACGAACAATCATCACTTGCTGTTTTGAATGCAAACAGGAAGTTACTTTAACAGCAAGGAGGGCGGGGGCCTATTCAGCTGCAGTAACATGCAGCAAGTTGCCTTCAAGACACACACACACACACACACACTTTTCGCAGCCTCCATCTCATCTCCCACGTTAAACAAAAGGAGCGTAAATCCGACCTCCTAATCCTCGCTGGTGTTGCGCACGCTGCGTCTCTAGGCGGCCACAGTAATCCCGCGAGCCGCACTCGCGGCTCAGTGTCGCCAGGGCCGCCACTGTGCCAATGAAGGCTTGTTAAGACTTTGTGTTGATGCCTTTTTTCATGCAACGCAACACAAAGCAGACCACTAACGATACCAAAGAACGAGAAGAAGCACGTCCAGGAAGTGGTACTTCTCCAGCAAATCACGTCAAACGTACATCATCATTTTTTTAACCGTAGTCACCATTACACAAACGCACACACACACTGGGAGTGTGTGAGCTTCATTAAAATCCTGACGAGACAAAACAAAGAGCTGACCTGACTGCACCTACACACACACACACACACACACACACACACACACACACACACACACACACACACACACACACACACACACACACACACACACACACACACACACACACACACACACACACACACACACACACACACACACACACACACACACACACACACACACACTCAAGGAGAAAAGGTAAAGTCCTGAATCAGCGACAGGCCGAACCTGGACACATCAGGTCACTAGGGAGTGTGTGTGTGTGTGTGTGTGTGTGCTTGGCTGTATATTAAACAAACACGCTGCAGACAAACTGTACGGCACTATAGAAGCCATTTTGCATGTAACATGACTTTGTTGTTTAGTTGTCCTCATCACAAGGAGCCACTTAGTCAGAGTTAGCCAAGCTTAGCACAAATGGACATTAGCCAAGCCTAGCAATACACACGGAAAATACATTTATCTATCTTAGCACAATACGACATTAGCACAATGCAACATATGTATGAGGACATTAAGTTAAAACAACACATGGCGGTGGTGGTAGTGGAAAGTAACCTAACATGGCATGTGCCACATTTGCAACACACATGCAAACATGACAACTTCCAGCCGTGCTACTACAGCTGTACGGCTTTGAGTCGTAAAAAAATATCCCCAAAATAGCCACACATGTGCTTTCAAAGTATTTGGAGAGTGAAAAAATGGAGCACTTCAACTATGACCATAAAAATGCAAGTTTATTTATTTACCACAATCACCCAGAGTCAAAGCAAAGATGGAAAGGGCATCTTCAAATTTGAATAATGAACTCATTAAGGATGGATAAAAGTTATTTTATTTTTTAAAGTGTAGTTGTTGATGATTAGAAGTTATTGGTATATGCTTTGGTTAATCGTTGTTTTTTGTTGAATTGCAAAATGCCTACATTTTGGCAAAACTATCAACAAGTCGGAAAGAGAAGTTGCTGACTTTAGCGTATGCACAAACAGACCTGGCAACTCAGTAAATCGGGCAGTGACAAGCATAAAATGAGCTTCTCGAGCACAAATGATGGAAAATATTAGCATAGAGATAAGGCATTAGGGTATCTTACCAAAACCCATAGTGGATTTTAGCTTAGCACTGCACTTTGAGGAAATCCATTTAAAAATGTTATTTTTATGTTGAATTAATTTTTTACCTACATTTAAAGTACCTTCTTGTGGTCTACATCAGTGGTCCCCAACCACCGGGCCACGGCCCGGTATCGGTCCGTGGATCGATTGGTACCGGGCCGCACAAGAAATAAAAAAAATAAAAAAATAAAAAGAAATTATTTTTTTTTTTACTTTTTATTAGATCAACATAAAAAACACAAGATACACTTACAATTAGTGCACCAACCCAAAAAACCTCCCTCCCCCATTTACACTCATTCGCACAAAAGGGTTATTAATATTTCTGGTTCCTACATTATATATCAATATAGATCAATACAGTCTGCAGGGATACAGTCCGTAAGCACACATGATTGTATTTTTTTATGACAAAAAACAAAAACAAAAAAAAACAAAAAAAATTACCAGGGCATTAGCTTAGCACAAATCACGGCAGAACCATACTTGCCAACCCTCCCGATTTTTCCGGGAGACTCCAGAATTTCAGTGCCCCTCCCGAAAATCTCCCGGGGCAACCATTCTCCCGAATTCCAACCGGATAACAATATTGGGGGCGTGCCTTAAAGGCACTGCCTTTAGCGTCCTCTCTCACCTGAAAAGGAGACCATTATATATATCTCCGTTATCCATAGGTTTATCTATAACCCATAAAGTGGGCAGGCACGGAGCTATTTCTCAGTGTGTGTTTATTCCAGCCGGCACGTTAATACACTGACACACAACAAGCAAGTAGTAACGTCCAAAAACATAACAGAGACAAAGCAGAAGAACGAAGAAGAGACATGGCGACGACAAGTCTGCGTGGTAAGCGTGTCTCTTAATAGGAGCCATTTTTGGGCCTTTACATAAAGTTTAGGTCTCGCAACTACGGTTAGCAGCCGCCGGCTTCATTTTCCCCCGTAGAAGAAGACAGTAAGCAGCCGCCGACTTCATTTTCCCCGTAGAAGAAGAATTTCTTCTTCTACCCTCTTGTTTAAACTACAACTTCTTCTACTAGAAGAAGAAGTTCTTCTTCTACAGTAAGCAGTCGCCGACTTCATTTTCCCCCTTCTATGGCTGCTTACCGTAGAAGAAGAAGCGCTTCTTCATCGGCATGCGACTGTGAATTGTTCTTGTTTGCGGATGACTCGGCCTTGCTGGTATCAGACAGGGACAAGTCACAGGTGGAGAAAATCCTCAGTGCTGAACTCTGTAGAACTTGCACCTGGCTCGCTGACAACAAGCTATTCATACACTTTGGTAAAACGGAATCCATTCTGTTTGGGTCCCACATAAATGATATATGATAAATGGGTTATACTTGTATAGCGCTTTTCTACCTTCAAGGTACTCAAAGCGCTTTGACAGTATTTCCACATTCACCCATTCACACACACATTCACACACTGATGGCGGGAGCTGCCATGCAAGGCGCTAACCAGCAGCCATCAGGAGCAAGGGTGAAGTGTCTTTCCCAAGGACACAACGGACGTGACTAGGATGGTAGAAGGTGGGGATTGAACCCCAGTAATCAGCAACCCTCCGATTGCTGGCCCGGCCACTCTACCAACTTCGCCACGCCGCTCCCTACATTAAGAAACATTAAGAAAGTCAATGACTTCACTATAAAAGTGGGTGACATTGTTATCACCAGGAAGGATGAGGTCACCTACCTAGGTTCCATTCTAGAGGCTAATCTTTCCTGTGATCAAATGGCAACCAAGGTAATCGAAAAGGTCAACCAACGAACGAGATTTCTCTATAGAATCTCCTCTCTGGTCAACAAAAGCACCATGAGGATTCTGGCGGGAACTCTCGTTCAACCCTTTTTCGATTACGCATGCACCTCCTGGTACCCTAGCACCTCCATAACCCTCAAATCTAAACTCCAAACATCCCAGAATAAGATAGTCAGATTACTTCTAGACCTCCACCCCAGATCACACCTCACTCCTACCCACTTCTCCAAAGTGGGCTGGCTCAGGGTGGAGGACAGAGTAAAACAACTTGCACTGAGCCTAGTCTATAAAATCCGCTACACCTCCCTGATACCGAAGTACATGTCAAACTACTTCCTCAACGTAAATGACCGCCATAACCACAACACCAGGGGGAGCTCCACTAACCACGTTAAACCCAGATTCCGATCTAACAAAGGTCTTAACTCATTCTCTTTCTATGCACTCCCAACAGGTATAAAAGAAAGGGCATCTCTATTCTCCTTCAAAACCGCAATAAAAGTACACCTCCAGGCAGCTACAACCCTAAACTAACGCCCTCCCCAGATTGTTAATAATCAAATGTAAATAATCAAATGTAGATACTTTTTCTTATGCTTTCTGATCTCTGTCTATGTCCACTACTTGCTGTACATATCCTACCAAGTCAGACCTACACTGTTCCAATATCCATTTCTCTGTTCTCAATTGTTGATGACTGATGAGAACAACCAAACCTAACCCCCCCGACCCCCTCCACACCCCGGATTGTAAATAATGTAAATAATTTAATGTGATTATCTTGTGTGATGACTGTATTATGATGATAGTATATATCTGATAATATATATCTGTATCATGAATCAATTTAAGTGGACCCCGACTTAAACAAGTTGAAAAACTTATTCGGGTGTTACCATTTAGTGGTCTATTGTACGGAATATGTACTTCACTGTGCAACCTACTAATAAAAGTCTCAATCAATCAATCAATCTACGGGGGAAAATGAAGTCGGCGGCTGCTTACCGTAGAAGAAGAACTTCTTCTTCTACGATAAGCAGCCGTAGAAGGGGGAAAATGAAGTCGGCGTAGTTACCGTAGTTGCGAGACCTGTTGTGGCTCAATATTGGTCCATATATAAGGCGCACCGGATTATAAGGCACACTGTCAGCTTTTGAGGAAATTGGAGGTTTTTAGGTGCGCCTTATAGTGCGGAAAATACGGTGTATATATAAGAAATACTTGAAAATATATATATATATACCCCCCCACCCCCCATCTCCTGAATTCGGAGGTCTCAAGGTTGGCAAGTATGGGCAGAACCCAGCTTGTGCTAGCACAACGCATGGCTGAATATAGCCTAGCTTCGCACCAGTTATAGAAAACAATCCCCTATCTTAATAAACGATGCACAGAGCCGAGCTTAGCACAAACCACGGCGGGCGTTAGCCTAGCTTAGCACAAATCATGGCGGGAGCGGGAGTTAATTAGCATGGCAAATAACCTAACACCTTTGCTCGTCACATTAATAATGGCGGAAATTAGCCTAGCTTAGCGCAACACATTCAGGGCTTTGCCTGGACAGCAATGTCCTAAAAACAAGCAGACGTGCTCATTAGCATCGCTCCATCAACACAATTATCAGAGCATGGCGGCCATCTTGGACGATGGACACTTTCATTTCATTCTCGACTGCTTCCCTCTCACACACACACACACACACACACACAAGTCACACACACACACACACACACACACACACACACACACACACACACACACACACACACACAGCTTCATTTAGCAACATGAAAAAGTAGTCAGCTGCCAGATAATCATTTAACATTGATTGATCAATTGAAGTTACAATTCATTGATTGTTTGCCAACTAATGATTGTTGCATTGGTAACTGACAAGTGGTGGACCATTTAGACTTCCTTCTTTGTGACCTTTGACCACCACAAGTGCTTGTAGAAAACCTTTCTACTTGATTTAATTGATCTAATTGATGTACTAAATCCTGGGGTGACTTTTGCACCAGGACGATGAAAAGAGGAGGAAGAAGAGAAAAAAAGAGGAGGGAAGGAAGGGAGGAGATTTTCCTGTTGGAAACTTGGATACCGTCACACACACACACTAACAAACACTAACACACACACACTAACACACGCAAACACACAACACACACACACACTACTGTAGCGTTCACACCCCTGCTCCCCCTTTTCCCCAAATCCCGAACCATGTCGACCCAGTCCGCCGGGCCGGGTTCTGGAGTACTCGGTCCCGGTTCTGTGTCGGTGTTCTTACCTTTGAGTGCGGCCGTCATGTGTAACGAGAGGAGCAGCAAAGTTGAAGCGTCCATGTTCTTCTCTTTCCACTTCGGTTCTGTTCGGGGGAGCTGGAGGAGAAAAGTCGAGATCAACTCCTCCCGCACTTTTTTTTTTTTACCCCTTTTCAACTCCTCTTTTTCTTCTTCTTTTTGTTTGTCTTCTCTTCTTAGTCCCTTTCTTCTTCTACTTCTTCTCGTCTTCTCCTGTCCGACGCGCCGTCACTCACAGGCGCGCTCACGCTCTCACGTGCACGAATCTGTGGGTCTTTGCTCTCCTCTTTCTTTTTCCTGCCTGTTGGGAGGGGGACAAGCCGTGTGACGTCACTGGGGGGGGGGGGGGGGGGGGGGGGGTCGAAAGACCCAGTGGTGGAGGGGTGAATGGGGGATCGATGTTTATGATCATGACTGAGAAATGATGACAATGACTAAAGACAATCTTCATCCTAACATGATAGACGTCAAGCTTTTATTTTGGAAAACAATCCAGTTACCTTAACTTTTATTTTGGAAAACACTCCTGTTTCCCTAAGTTTTATTTTGAAAAATGTTGCATTTTGCTTTCATTTAAGAGAATAGTCCTGTTACAGGTAGGAAAACATTATTGTTATAGCCAGCTTTTATTTTGGAAAAAAAAATACCTTACGTTTTATTTCGGAAACCACTGCTGTTACAATTAGAATTTATTTTGAAAAACATATTTTAGCCAGAACATTTATTTCGGAAAACACAACTGTTGCAATTACATTTTATTTTTGAATAAAACATACCTTAACTTTTATTTTGGAAAATACTGCTGTAACAATTGGATTTTGTTTAAAAATATATATATATTTTAACCATACATTTTATTTTGGAAAGTGTTTTTTTATAACAGTCGTGTTAAATGTTTCTTTTATTTGGAAAATACCCCTCTTACGATTAAGACTACATTTTACTTGGATTTTAGGAAAACTGTGCTATTCTGTCCCTGTTACTGTTTTCTTTTTTTCAAAAAAACATTCCCGCTTCATTTACTTTTTATTTTTTGAAAGCGTTCATGTTACATCCAGCTTTTATTAAAAAAAATAATTCTGTTACATTTTGATTGTATTTTTGAATACACTCATGTACGTTATTATCTTAGAAAACATTTCTATTTAATTTCCCATCATATTTTTTGAAAGCGTTCATGTAACATTTATCGCCATCAGTGTGTGAATGGGTGAATGTGATGTATAATGTAAAGCACTTTGGTGGGTATCATTCCAGATATAGTAAAGCACTATATAAATACAGACCATACCCTTTACCATTTACATCTAGCTTTTATTTTAGAAATCATTCCTGTTGTATGCTTTTATTTTGGTAAAACCTTCTGTTACATTTTGATTATATTTCAGAAAGCACTCCTGTACTTCATACTATTATTTTTGGAAAAACACTAATTTTGCTTTTATTTTAGAAAAACTTTATATTATATTTTACCCTAATGTTTATTTTGGAAAACACTGCTGTTACAATTATATTTTATTTGGGAGGAAAATCATTTTACCTTAACTTTTATTTTGGAAAGCACTCCTGTTACTGACTTTTTTGTAACACTCGCGTTAAATTGTACTTTTATTTTGAAAAACACTCATATTGCAATTAGATTTTATTTTGAGATTTTTTTTAAAATTTTTTTATTGTTCCTCTAACGTAGACTTTTTTTAAACAATTTTTAATGACATTTGCTTTTATTTTGCAAAACACTCCTGTTACAATTAATATGATATTTTACTTAATTTTAGGGAAACACTGGGCTTTTACTTAAGAAAAACTTTCCTGTTACATTTTTCCTTTATTTTGGAAAACACTGCCAATTAATTTACTCTAATAATTTTTGAAAACATTCATGTTACATTCAGCTTTTATTTTGGAAATCCTTCCTGTTATATGCTTTCATTTTGGACAAACCTTCTGTAACATTTTGATTATATTCCAGAAAACACACCTGTACGTTATACTATTATTATGTACACTCCTGTTACATTTTGCTTTTATTTTGGAAAACGCAGCTGTTACATGTTGCTTTTATTTTGGAAAACACTCCTGTTGCATTTGGATTTTATTTCGTAAAACATTCATGCAAAATTTTATAGACATGTTTTTATTTTGGGAAAACATTCCTGGTACATTTTTTATTTATTTTGGAAACACCATTCTGTGACAATTTTGTGGCTTTTATTTTGAGAAAATAATAAATCATGCTACATTTTGTTTTTATCTTGGGGAAAACGCTACTGTTACATTTAGATTTTATTTGGAAAACGTTCATGCTATATATTGTTTTTATGTTGGTAAAACACTTTTCTATGATTACGTGGCTTTTATTTTGTAATGCCACTCTTGTGACTATTGGGACCATTCCTCTATGCCAGAGCCGTCTCTGCTCTATGCCGTTCATCTTTTATTTTGAAATGTCCAATTAACAATTTTGTAATGTTGCCATTTAACATGAATTAGTCATGTGACTCCATTACAAATATATATATATATATATATATATATATATATATATATATATATATATATATATATATATATATATATATATATATATATATATATATATATATATAGATAGATAGATAGATAGATAGATAGATAGATACATAGATAGATAGATAGATAGATAGATAGATAGATAGATGGATAGATAGATAGATAGATAGATAGATAGAGCACTTTCATGTAGAGTGGAGTTTAAAGCTGGATCACATGATTCCATCAATGCACCTCTGTGTGGTTGACAAAGTCCTCATTGAGTCCCCCATTTGCTGCTCGGCGGCGCCCCCTGTTGGCTGTCTAACTGCACATAGAGTAGACCAACATAGTTTATTAGTCACATTTACAAAACTATAGAGTGGAATCCAATAGATCAGTTCTACTCTGACAAGCACCTGCAGCTGTCAATCAAAGAGTAGCCCCTCCTTCTTCCCGATTCAGCCAATCAGATGTGGTTTTGTCTGGCCGCGTCCATGGAGCGTTGCTGTGTGAAAGCAAATCAAGCAGCTGGACGATGCAACTGCTCTATCTGGTGGTCAAATGTGCAAACTGCAGCCGAAAAATCAATGTAAAGTGTGTGTACGTGTATTTGTATGTATGTATGTACGGTAGGCATGTGTCATTTTGCGCTCAGACATGTGTAACCAGACCACCGATGGAGACCACTGAACAGCTGGATTGAGTGTGTGACAACACAAAAGGAGACAAGACTGAAGAGGACACTCTGGAGGAGGAAGATGAGGGTCACAAATGGACGAAGGAGAGGCTTTTAATGTCACAGCCATGGTACATCAAACACACACACACACACAAGCTAGGTTGGTTGTGGACGCTGCCACCTACTGGCTGGTTTGACGTAACTCGCGACCCAATGAACTCAACTGCGAGGCGTCACGTGACTGATGGACTACCGCTTTTGCTTTTGGGTTGACCTTTGACCTAGACATACCCGCTTTTAACAACGGCGGCTGATGGCGACCTCAGCTGTTGTTGACTCGCTCAGGAAGCGGCTCCGCTCCTCCTCAAAGTCCTTTCACAACAAAAGCCATCTCGCTGCACTTGAGCGCGCTCTGCCTTTCATCACGCCTCCTCGCCGACATGGACGCCACCTGATCACGTCTTCGTCGTGGTGGACGCCACCTGCTCACCTCCTCGCCGTCTTCTGCTCGGCCCGTATGCTGAGGTTTGATGCTCTAAAAGGCATGATTCTCAAACTGCGGTACGTGTACCACAAGTGGTACGCGAGGTCCATCTAGTGCAGTGGCCCTTAACCTTGTTGGAGGTACCGAACCCCACCAGTTTCATATGCGCATTCACCAAACCCTTCTTTAGTGAAAAATAAAATGTTGTTTTTTTTCAAATTCAAGACAAAGTTATATGTTCTTGGTAACACTTTAGTATGGGGAACATATTCTAAGTAACAAAGACTTAATTTAAAGTTATTTGGTTAAGGTTAGGGTTAGAAAGTTAGGGTTATAATAAGGCCATGCCGAATAGGGCATTAATAAGTACTTAATTTTTTCCTATATTGAAACACAGTGTGACTGTTCAATGCAACGTTCCCTCTAAGGTGCGCGCCAGTGCAATTGCGCACTGCTCAAGCGTCCTCTGCGCACGGCAAATCTATGCTGCGCACAAAATAAAATAAAAAAATAAGCGCATAACAATTTTCGACACGACACGGACACGACAGAGAAAACAGTTTTCGTCATCATTGTTCAAATATTGTAACGTCTGTCGAGACGCTTTGAGGACATGAATTCCATCGATCACTTTACTGAGCAAAACTCTTTACTGTCGGCCATAAACACATCACCAAAACATTAGTAAAAAAAATTATATCTAGCAAAACTGGTCATTTTCTGCAGTACAAACCAGACCAAAAGAAACTTTGTTATATCAACAGCAGCCGCTCGCTCTTTCTTACTTGTGCCAACACATGCACATATGGCACTTAGCCAGTGATGCGTTTACAGCCACACAAAAAGTCGGACAACTCCAACACCACACATAAAGTGTAATTCCAGGTCGTTAAACTATGATTTACCAATTAAATGTGTGCTTATTCTAGTGTCATTTATTCGGAATCTTAATTTATAAATATTAATCATGAAATGCTGTTAGTATATTAAATAAATACTAATAAAAATATATTTTTTACAAACAGGAAGTTGCAGGAATGTACACATGATCCCCTGCTTACATCTCATTGTGCAACATGTGAATGTTTTAATGGGAACTAAATGCAATGTCTGAAAGGGGTACAAATTATTTCCAAAGCAGGACCTCCACCCAGACAAACAATACAAGTACACAGATCATGAAAAACATTATTTTTTGTTATTGTCATT
>NC_084745.1:35916348-35931348 GCF_033978785.1 Entelurus aequoreus | reverse complement strand
AGGGGGCGGTGTAACAGGACATAATTGAGAAGCACTGGTGTGTGAATGTGAGTGTGAATGTTGTCTGTCTATCTGTGTTGGCCCTGCGATGAGGTGGCAACTTGTCCAGGGTGTACCCCGCCTTCCAGCCAAATGTAGCTGAGATAGGCTCCAGCACCCCCCGTTACCCCGAAAGGGACAAGCGGTAGAAAATGGATGGATGGATGGTCTAACAACTGGGATTTTACATGGACCCTAATCTCAGGTACTCTTCAAGGGTCTAATGTCTGGGACTGCATGGATCTAAGACCTGGGATTCTATACAAATTTTACAGCTATCAAACATCTGGGACTCTACATGGATCTGAGTGCTGGTGCTCTCTAAAGATCTAAAACCTGGGACTCTAGATGGGTTAGACATTTGGGACTCCATGGCTCCAACATCCGGGGTTTGACATGGGTTTAACACAGTGGATCTTACATGGACCTTAATATCAGAGACTCTACATGGGTCTAATGTCTGGGAATATTCAATGATATATCTGGGATTTTACACGGGTCTACCATCTGGGACTCTACATTGATCTATGGCCTGAAATTCTATACACATTTTACAACTACAACTCTAAAGATCTAAAACCTGGGACTCTAGCTGAGGCAAAACATTAGTCAAAGGCTCTAACATCCAGGGTTCTACATGGGATTTTACATGGACCCTAATATCAAGGCCTACATGGGTCTAAAGTCTGGGATTATTCAAGGATACATCTTGGATTTTGTTTTGGTCTAACATCTGGCACTCTACATGGATCTAAAACCTTGAATCCTATACTGATTTTATCGCTGGGACTCTAAGGATCAAACAGCTAGGGTTCCTCGTGGGTCAAATATCTAGGAAACTAAGGCTCTAACATCCGGGATTTGACATGGGTCTAACACCTGGGATTTTACATGGATCTCAAAGGCCTACTGAAATGATTTTTTTTTATTTAAACAGGGATAGCAGATCCATTCTATGTGTCATACTTGATAATTTCGCGATATTGCCATATTTTTGCTGAAAGGATTTAGTAGAGAACATCGACGATAAAGTTTGCAACTTTTGGTCGCTGATAAAAAAAAAGCCTTGCCTGTACCGGAAGTAGCGTGACGTCGCAGGTTGAAAGGCTCCTCACATGTCCCCACTGTTTACACCAGCAGCGAGAGCGATTCGGACCGAGAAAGCGACGATTACCCCATTAATTTGAGCGAGGATGAAAGATTTGTGGATGAGGAACGTGAGAGTGAAGGACTAGAGTGCAGTGCAGGACGTATCTTTTTTCGCTCTGACCGTAACTTAGGTAAAAGGGCTCATTGGATTCCACACTTTCTCCTTTTTCTATTGTGGATCACGGATTTGTATTTTAAACCACCTCGGATACTATATCCTCTTGAAAATGAGAGTCGAGAACGCGAAATGGACATTCACAGTGACTTTTATCTCCACGACAATACATCGGTGAAGTACTTTAGCTACGGAGCTAACATGATAGCGTCGTGCTTAAATGCAGATAGAAACAAAAGAAATAAGCCCCTGACTGGAAGGATAGACAGAAGATCAACAATACTACTATCAGGAGACACCGAACCAAACACTGGACCTGTAACTACACGGTTAATGCTGTACCGCCTGTCGAAGCCTAGCAATGCTGTTGCTAACGACGCCATTGAAGCTAACTTAGCTACGGGACCTCGTCAGAGCTATGATAAAAACATTAGCGTTCTACCTACGCCAGCCCTCATCTACTAATCAACACCCGTGCTCACCTGCATTCCAGCGATCGACGGCGCGACGAAGGACTTCACCCGATCATCGATGCGGTCGGCGGCTAAAGTTAAAAGTACCAATGATTGTCACACACACACTAGGTGTGGTGAAATTTGTCCTCTGCATTTGACCCATCCCCTTGTTCACCCCCTGGGAGGTGAGGGGAGCAGTGGGCAGCAGCGGTGCCGCGCCCGGGAATCATTTTGGTGATTTAACCCCCAATTCCAACCCTTGATGCTGAGTGCCAAGCAGGGAGGTAATGGGTCCCATTTTTATAGTCTTTGGTATGACTCGGCCGGGGTTTGAACTCACAACCTACCGATCTCAGGGCGGACACTCTAACCACTAGGCCACTGAGTAGCTAGCGTCGGATAGCGCGTCTGCTATCCAACTTAAAGTCCTCCTGGTTGTGTTGCTGCAGCCGGCCGCTAATACACCGATCCCCCCTACAGCTTTCTTCTTTGCAGTCTCCATTGTTCATTAAACAAATTGCAAAAGATTCACCAACACAGATGTCCAGAATACTGTGGAATTTTGCGATGAAAACAGAGCTGTTTGTATTGTGATACAATGTGTCCGAATACTTCCGCTTCAACCATCGACGTCACGCGCAAACGTCATCATACATAGACGTTTTCAACCAGAAGTTTCCCGGGAAATTTAAAATTGCACTTTATAAGTTAACCCGGCCGTATTGGCATGTGTTGCAATGTTAAGATTTCATCATTGATATATAAACTATCAGACTGCGTGGTCGGTAGTAGTGGGTTTCAGTAGGCCTTTTTTTTCCTTTTTCTTTTTTCAGTAGGCCTTTAATATCTACATGGGTCTAAAGCAGACCTGCATGGCATTCTGCGGCCCGCGGGCCGCATCCGGCCCTTTGTACGTCCCTGTCGGCCCGCGTGAGGCCAATTATAAATTACAAAATAAATTTTAAAAAGTATCTATTTCGAGTGTGCAATACAACGGTGTTGCTTTTGTTTTGAAAAGCGTTATTAGTATTACTTCCGTGCGGACGTATGCTCGTGCACGCAGCGGCAATCACAAATACAAAATACATTCAAAAAAACCATCTTTGTCGTGCGTGCAATACAACTGTGCTGCTTTTATTTCGAAAAGTGTTATATGTGCGTATGTCCTGTGAGGGAAGGCGCACAGCGACAAGTGATGCCCGGTTATCCCCGAGACGCTAAAAAGACAAAAGTTGATGACGAATGGCGTGTTTTAAAAAAGACATGGACTGCCAAGTAAAGGTAAAGCCGTGTGCTTATTTGTGGTACACACGTTGCTGTGTTTAAAGAATATAGTGTAACGACCTGCTGAAGTAGATGTTGTCTTCTTGAGTTGCGTAAATGAGAAGTGAGGAGACGTGCGTGTGGAAGGAACGAGATAAGTTGAGCTGTGTTAGTATAGCTTGCTCAATAAAAGTTTAAAAAGAGCGTCAGACTTCGTGTGCACTTCTTCTGGACGCTACAATTGGTGTCAGAAGTAAAACTTTGCGCATACTGCACTGTTTGTGTGCTACGTCATCGGGAGGTACGTGCCACGTGAGGAGCTCGCCGCAAAGAGAGAGAGAGACAGAGAGAGCGAGAGCGAGCGTTTACAGGTGCAGCCACGCTGCTTGCCACGGGGGGAATTCCGCCCTCAATGAAGACTCCCAGGTTTGATGGCAAGGCGAATTGGGAGGCATTTCATCCCACTTGTGACATCAATTGTAGCGTCCAGAAGAAGTGCACACCAAGTCTGACGCTCTTTTTAAACTTTTATTGAGCATGCTATACTAACACAGCTCAACTTATCTCGTTCTTTCCAGAAGGAAAACCAATCCTCACTCCACATTTCCGCAACAGCAACGCTTCTTCCTTCTTCGCCAATCACCTTACAGGCGTGCTACGTTCACAACAAAGAGGATGCAGGATGAAGTGACAGAAATTGAAATTTTTGTAGTGTAATATACATCAGGAAGTGTTGAAAGTGTTAAAAATAAAACCATCAAAAGCCATCTGCTTTTGTATAAAGATAAGTTAGGTTAAATGAAAATATTATTATTATCTATCTTACGGTATATAAAAAATAATTTGAGCAAAATTTAATTGAAATATTGTCGGTGTGGCCCTCCAGCAGTGCTCGGGTTGCTCATGCGGCCCCCGGTAAAAATTAATTGCCCACCCCTGGTCTAAAGTCTGGGACTATTCAAGGATATATTGAGAATTTTACATGGGTCTACCATCTGAGACTCTACATTGATTTATGACGTGGAATTTAATACAGATTTTATAGCTACGACTCTAAAGAGCTAAAACCATGGACTCCAGATGAGTCAAGGATTAGTCAAAAGCGCTAACATCCAGGGTTCTACACGGCTCTAACACCAGGGGATTTTACATGGACCCTAATATCAGGGACAAAACATGGGTCTAAAGCAGTGGTTCTTAACCTGGATTCGATCGAACACTAGGGGTTCGGTGAGTTGGCCTCAGGGGTTCGGCGAAGCCTCCGCTGCGGAGGTCAAGACACACCCGACTCATCGTGTAAATAAAAACTTCTCCCTAACGGCGTATTATGAATACCCCCAAACAATGTTCCCTCTAATTTGAGCAAACGGTGGAGCACATGTGAGCGATGTCAGACGTGCACATGCACTGTGGCCACACCTGCAGCACACCTGTCCCAAACCTGACTAAATAACAAGTTAAATGTTTTATTATTATAATCAAATGACAGAAGTCATTTCCATGATATTATTTTCTAGTATAAGTGTTTTGGCCCACTTACAATGGCAATCACAAAAAATATTGTTTTTCAAGAGCTGCGTACTAGTATTCTATGTCTGGGTGGGGTTCCTGCTTTGGAAATAATTTGTACCCCTTTCAGATATCACACTTAGTTCCCACTAAAACATTGACATGTTGCACGATAAGATGTAAACATGGGGATCAGTTATTGCTAAGAAAGCCCTGGAATTTTTTATACCATTTGTTACAACATATCTTTGCGAGCAATCCTTATCAAGGATGCTGGACAAAGAAACGAAGAAAAGGAACATACTTTGCTGTGAAAATGAAATGAGAGTGGCACTTGCCAAAGTGAAGCCACGCATATGGACAACACCTCCCACCCACTACACTCGGACCTTGCAGAGAGAATGAGCACGCTCAGTGGAAGGCTCAGACTCCCAAAATGCATTACGGAACGACACAGGAGGTCCTTCATACCAACAGCCATCAGACTGTATAATGCATATGTTCCTTGACTGCACTTAAATGTACAATATATGTAGAATATATTTATATTATTTATATATTATATATTATATAATATATATATAATATATATTATATAATATATATATAATATATATTATATTATTTATTATTATTATTGTCTATTGTGAGCGAACTGTGGTGCTGAATTTCCCCCAGGGATCAATAAAGTAATAAGCACACGGCTTTACCTTTACTTTCTGTTCTATTCTATTCTATATCTGAACTGGTCTCTCAAAGGCAACAGCAGAAGTCACACTGATTTGCAGGTGTGTAATTCGTTTTGAGTTAATGTGTGTGGTTTTGTTCTTTGAACAAGGTGGTGTTAATGCACGGTTCATTTTGTGCACCAGCAAAAAAACATATAACTTTGTCTTGAATTTGAAAAAAAGCAACATTTTATTTTTCACTAAAGAAGGGTTCGGTGAATGCGCATATGAAACTGGTGGGGTTCGGTACCTCCAACAAGGTTAAGAACCACTGGTCTAAAGTCTCGGACTATTTAAGGATTTATCTAGAATTCTACATGGGTCAAACATCTGGGACTCTACATTGATCTAAGACCTCGGCCTAGTGGTTAGAGTGTCCGCCCTGAGATCGGTAGGTTGTGAGTTCAAACCCCGGCCGAGTCATACCAAAGACTATAAAAATGGGACCCATTGCCTCCCTGCTTGGCACTCAGCATCAAGGGTTGGAATTCGGGGTTAAATCGCCAAAAATGATTCCCGGGCTGCTGCTCACTGCTCCCCTCACCTCCCAGGGGGTGAACAAGGGGATGGGTCAAATGCAGAGGCCTAATTTCACCACACATAGTGTGTGTGACAATCATTGGTACTTTAACTTTAACTTTAACTCTTTATGGGTCCAAATTTGGGACTAGATGTGGATCTGAATGCTGGTGTTATGTAAAGATGTAAAACCTGGGAAACTACATGGGTCTAACATCTGGGACTCCAAGGTTCTAATATTCGGGGTTCGACATGGGTCTAACACAGTCCTTTTTCAACTAGTGGGGCAGGCCCCCCTGGTGTGACCTCAGGGAACATGCTTTTTTTCATGCCAGAATATGACAAAGTGTATGTGGCACTTGGCTTCACTATAACCACGGTGGGAGACAAGAAAAGGTTGATGTGTTTTTTCGTTTACTGTTAATAAACTTAAAATATTATGCAGAGGTATAGTTACGTATAAAAATTTCTTAGACAAATTATACTATTTATAGTCAAGGTGGAGAGTGGGTGGGCGCAAAATATTTTCTTCTTTCTAGGGGGGTGGGGGGGCGTAACAGAAAATAATTGAGAAGCACTGGTCTAATACCTTGGATTATACATGGATCCTAATATTAGGGACTCTACATGGGTTTAATGTCTGGGACTATTCAACGATGTATTTGGAATTTTACAGGGGTCTAACATCTGGGACTCTACTTGGATCTAAGACCTGCAATCCTATATGGATTTTACAGCTGGGACTCCAAGGATCAAACATTTGGGGTTCTAGACTGGTCAAATATCTGCAATACTATATGGATTGAGTGCTGTTACTCTATGATAACCTAAACCTGGGACTCTAGATGAGTCAAACATCTTAGGCTCCAAGGCGCTAACATCTGGGGTTCAACATGGGTCTAACACATAGGATTTTACATGGACCCTAATATCAGGGATTTTACATTGGTCTAACATCTGAGACGCTACTTAGACATAGAAACAGGGACTCTACAACAATCTGTCATCAGGGACCACACATAGATCTTAAATTGACCCAACATCTTGGACAATGTAATAATCTAATAGATGAAACTCTACAAAGAGCTCACATTTGGGACACTAAAAGGATGGAGTACCTTTGGACAAACCTGAAAGACTTACCTTAGTTGTAGTGGTGATGATGGTCTGCAGTGCAGCGGGTGAACCCGGGGTGTTTCCTGTGTAGCGGCAGGGGTAGTCAGTACTGTAATAATGGTGGTTGTCACTGTAAGGGGCAGAGGTCTTCAGTAGGTCTTTCCAGCCCGGTTTTGGTGAGGGGTCAAAGGAGGAAGAGGAAGAAGAAAGGGGAGCTGATGCTGAGGATGTTGGACAGCCAAGGACTGGAGCCACCCTAAAGATAAGGATTTGGTTCAGGACTGTTTCCAGAATCTGATCAAAGGGTGTCTGGTTTACCTGGGATCGCAAAACTCTGAGGTAACTGGATATGAAGGTGAGGTCAGGTACCCTGGGAACTCGTAGCTGGGCCTGCCCATGTAGAGTCTAGGACTAGCTGTTTTCTGCAGACCGGGTGATGTCTCTCCTAGAGTGTTATGGTGGTTGTAGTAAGGTTCTGTACTTTGGAATGCTGGGTAATGCTGGGGGAATGTTGGCTCGATGAAGGAGATCCTGTCTGCTGATTCCACACAGGAGAGAAGGGCTGGGCCGAGAGTCTGGAACAACAAAAACAGTGAGCACACACAAAAAAAACACAAACCAAAGTCTTAGCTGTGGTCTACCTGAGATTCAATGAGTCGCTTTTTTGGTGCAAAAGGCGGCGAGTTAACTCGTCTTTTCACTGAACTTCTCCGAGCCTCTGTCTCAGATTTGGACTCTGGCCTTGGATGGTCGTGGACCCCTTTGGCCTGAAGGGGCACAGTAAATAAGAAAACATTGCAAACAGACTTAGAAGCAAACTGGATTACCTGGAAGAAGATGGCCTTCCCGTCCACCCTCCAGAAGTTGGTGACCGGGTATCCGCTATGACCTCGACACGGCAACAGTTCCAGAGCACCAGTGCAGCTCGGACACACTTTCTCTAAAACATAAAGTCCGGAGAACATCAGGCACGATTCCTGCGACTGTTCTGCATCAGGTTCTGGATCTAGTGATCCTTACTTTGTTGTTTCTGCCGAGCCTTGTCGCAGATAGCGGGACGCAGCTGCAGTCGGGAACCGTCGGAGAGAGTGCAGCCCCGCGAGCACACCACCACACCCAAGCACGATTTCTTGAGGATCTGACAGTTGTGGTTGTTGGTGTTCCTCATGGCCCAGCCCGACAGGTGGCGCTGAGCATTCTTGTCCTCGGCTAAAAACATTAGCATAGTTAACATATTTTACATTACACACAGCAATATTTGTTACTCACCGCTGTAGATGTAACGCACGTAACCATCAGTCCACTCCTGGAAGCCGTCAAAATGCTTTGTGTCCTACGAACAGGAAGTGAGTCATAAGCATTTAGCATGTTAGTAACTTTTTCTTGCAGTACTGATAAAATAGTTTAATTACCATCATTTAGCAACATTGTTTCTGTGTCAAATTGCGTTGCAAACTTAGGAGAACAATCTTAAATAATTTGTTTTTGATTATAATTTAATATAATAGTACTAATAATAACATAATAATAATAAAAATAATGCATAGTTTATAATAATAATAATAATAACAATTTAATAATATAATATCATATATATGTATTACTAATAAACTTATGGTCTATTTTGTTATGAATTGCATTCATTTTAAATACATTGTTGAAACACTTTGCAATATTTTAGATACATTTAAAGTAAGTCAGGCTGTCAAATACAATAAATGATGACAATAATAATCCTGAAAAATATTTACATATTACATATTTTAATAATATTTTATATATTTAATACTGTATGTATCATTCATATTATTAATTTACTTCTAACCGCTGATTAAAAAAATATGTATTTTTATATGTATATTCAATAGTTGTATTTTGCATAGATAGATATTGATCATCCCTCAACTGTTTGTGTGTGTGTAAGTGTGTGTGTGCAAATGAGTATGCTCCCTCTTGTTGTTTAAACAGTAAAAACTGGTTTTTAATATTTTTGTTCCCAGTGAAACCAAAATACATGTGCGCACACACACTCCGCCTCGCTCACATACACACTCACACAAACACGCACAAACAACCTTGAGAAAACCTTCAGCGTGTCCATTTCATGTTTGTTTTAATATTTCATCAATTATAAATTAATTGTTGCACATTTTTATAAATTTTTTTTAAATAAAAATAATGTCACATTTTAGGAATAATGGTAACAATAAAAATATGACATGATCATAATAGTAATTTTAACATATTACAAAATCTATTTATTAATATAAGAAATATAAAAAAAAAAAAAAATTAATGAACATAAAAAAAAATACATGAGTATACGACATTACACTTTTACAGTAAATATAAACACATAGTACAGTGACAAATAAAGTGACCTTTTACCATACCATAATTTAATTGTTTTAATTATTCAATTATTGATTGAATCCTTCCGTGTTTTTATGTTGTTTTATTTATGGTTTATTTTTAAATTATGTACATTTTTGATGAGTTTAAATATTTTCTATTAGAATTTTAACACAAATGCTCAATTTCTTGCCAATTCATTGCACTTTGATCAATCAATAATCAATAAACAATTAAGAAAGGCTTAGGTCACCTGAGGGAGTTTGGGGTCATTGATGTCCCAAGTGGACTTCATCCCGAAAGAGCAAACGCAGTCTGTCTCCTCGCGCTCCTCCGCTCGGGACATCCTTCCGGCCTTGCTCCTTGTCCCGCTCCCGGTCCTGGTCCTGATCCTCCCAGCCGCTTGCCACTGAATCCGAGAGCAAGTGGGACCTGAACCGGAGTCCGCGGGTGGTCCAAAAACACAAAGAAAGTCAAAAGTGGGAAAAAGTCCTCGAGATTCCCATGCGGTGTCTCACTGGAGCGCGTGCAGCTCCTTTGAGGGTCAGGTCTGTATGAAGAGGCAGGTGAGCACGTCAGTAGATTCCTCTGAGTGAGTGTGTGTGTGTGTGTGTGTGTTTGTGTAAAAGAGAAGTGTGTGTGAGTGTGTGATCCAAAAGTCACAATTGACATATCATTGTAATATATATCTATATATATAATGTTAAGTTGTGTTCACTTCCATTTACAAAAAAAAAAAGTAATATAATTTTAAAATATTTTCACCGACACCTGTGTGCGTGTGTGTGTTTGTGTGTGTGTAGGGGTGTTGTGGAAACAAGTGAATGTTTCTCCCAAAACAAACAAGTCATTAGTCATCAATTACTAGAAATTGCTTGTGTGTGAGACAGCATATCATGCACTCTCACACGCGCACGCTGAAGACGAGTGTCAGAGGGTTCTGTGACATGACGAGACTTTTCATCTTCAGTGAGCATAGGTCAAAGGTCGCGTGCAGGTGACCGTGACCACCAGAATAGAAAATAGCAGAATGCACACTCCCGAATGTATGCGGAAGGTAACTCTTCGACTCGTTAACCGCTGCACATAGAAGGGTGCAATTTTGTCAGAACATGCACACCTACTGTGTCTCCTGCGCTATTACTTTTCTAATCAATACACATTGGCATTGTTATTAAGCCCCAATTAAGTTGGATTGACTGGAAAAGCCTACCAAAACATGGCCGCCAACATCCATATCATCTTTGCAAAGGGACCTGATTAATTGTCCACAAGTTATTGGCTGAGTCTAATGATTATAAAACTTTGAGGACATCTGTATTTACATGTATGTAAGCATGTCTTCCAAAGTATTTTGACCACAACCCATAGAGGGCGCCCCTAATGTCATCATCATAATGCAATGGGTTATCGATTAGAGTGCAGGTATGTTACTTGTTGACACATATATTAATAATAAAAACTAAACATAACGATTGGGCTCAAGCTATCGCCGTCTTGAAACATATATTTACTGTGTGAGCACAGTTAGCTAAATAAAATGACACAATAAAACAAAACACAAATACTGTAATTGGCATTTGAAGTCATCTGATAGATACTTCAGGGAGGAGAAACAGGAAGTGGTGTTTGCAGAGCGATACTGGCATCTAGTGGTGCGATACTGGCATCTAGTGGTGGTTTGTATGTATTGCTGGAATTGATAAGCGTGTGTCAGCAGCAGGAAGCTTTTTTTGTTTTTGTTTTGCAGCAATCGGTATAACAATTGTTTTTATTATGTTTGTTCATCTTGCAATATGGTTGAATATAATAATTTGCATGACTCATATTGTATTGAGCTGCCAAAAGACGTGGAAAATGAATTGATGCAATAAGGCACCTGTGCGGATTCAACTGCGCATGCGCTAATCATGCGTTAATAAGCTGCAGCTTCGCGCACTCCCGATTCTTCCACAAGACAACAAACACGATGGTAAATGCTGAACATGTCTTTTTCCATGATTTAACTTTTTTGCACGGTGAATGTGAAAGCTTCGGAAAATAGTGCCGTGACGTCATTGCACGTGCATGCCGCGTTTGTGTTCAGTCTGACGTCACGTGACATTCCAAATGGCGCGTTTGAATTTAGCCGCTTTCGTCCATCTTGTGTGATTAATATTGCGAGCTGTGAAGCAAACTACTGCTTTTTGATGTCCAAAACTGATTTTTTTTAAAAAAAGACACGTGATTGAAGTTTTAAAGTGAAAACCACAATGCTTAAAAAAACGTCATCTGATTGGCTGATTAACCTGTCAATCATCACCATGCTTGTGCGAGTCAGCTGGAGGCCCAAATGGAGGACTGTCTTGTCCATGGAGACTCTCCCCGTCTGGTGTGTGTGCTCCGAGAGGAAGGCGTGACAAACTGCATGCTTACCAGACTGGACCAGCTGGTCAACAAGGTAGCGGGCCGAGCCGCCGTGATTCCACTTCCTGTTTGGCGACCTTTCCATATCGCTTTGTCATCTTTGCTCGCAGCAGCTGAGCGGTGGCGAGTACGGCCAAGTGACCGTGGTCTTGAAGTCTTTGGAGAGTCTCGCGGATAACAAAGACGACCTGAAGATACTGCTCGACCTTGGAGTCACTGCCAAAGTAACACACACTACTAACAAGGATGTATATGTATATTACTACAATAATGCATTGTCAGGTTTTGCTGTGGTTCCAAACGTTACGTGACCTCTTGACCGCCGACCCCTTGAGAAGCTGCGCCCAGCTGGTCACGCTTACCTTAAGCTTCTTCGACTTCCTGCTTGTACGCGGCACGATGACAAGCTTCGTTGTAGAGTTTGCGATTCCATGACAACTTTTCTCTGCTTTCCTTGTCTTCTTTCAGCTGCTGGGTCAGTCGTCTCTTCCAGGTTGGTGGGCCACGTGATGCCGAGTCACCTGACCTCTGACCTCACTTGTCTGTCTGTCAGTCCGTCAGCTAGCCGTGCTGCTTTTGGAGCTCCTTCAAATGGTTCTGGAGCAGGAAGCCCCCTACTCTCTAAGATTGGAGGTACAGTCTAGTTATGTTAGTAATGCGGATTATTATGGGATGTCCTGGTGTCGTCATCAGGCCATCAGAACCTTCAACATCATCCTGGACTCTGTGAGCATAGATCAGAAGAGCAATGTCCGAAAGGAACAGACACTCATCCAGAAGATGTGAGACCGAGAGTTTGAGAACGCGTCACGACGAGAACACGCTAACATGCGCTAACTGTGTGCAGGTCGCAGGTGGCGGCCGCCATTCAGACCGCAGGAGGTGAGTCAAGTCGCCTCCGAATCAAGCAAAGCACTCCTGTCATATTGAGGATCTTTGACTAGAATCTTTACAGTGGAACCTGCAAAACAGAACAGGATCTTTGGTTAGTGATTTTACAGTAGATTTTACAGGGCGGTATAGCTCGGTTGGTAGAGCGGCCGTGCCAGCAACTTGAGGGTTGCAGGTTCGATCCCCGCTTCTGCCATCCTAGACACTGCCGTTGTGTCCTTGGGCAAGAAACTTTACCCACCTGCTCCCAGTTCCACCCACACTGGTTTAAATGTAACTTAGATATTGGGTTTCACAATGTAAAGCGCTTTGAGTCACTTGAGAAAAAGCGCTATAAAAATGTGATTCACTTCACTTCACTTCATCCCCAAAAACAGCAGAACACTTCAATTAAATAGAGGATCTTTGACTATTGTTACAGTAGGTCCCCAAAAAACGGCAGAATACTCTGGTTATATAGAGGATCTTTGACTACCATTTTTATATTAAGTCATCATCATCGGCAGTCACTCGTGGTCGAGTATGACTGTCCTCAGAATGGATGGGTTCCCATTCGGGAGGATGCCTGCGCGTGACGTCTTTTAGCGTGGGGAGACTGATGCGCCTGCAGCCACCACACGGTCCTTGGCAGAGAGGGGCCTTGATCCAGTGGTATGGATCCATGACGACTGGAGACCACCCTCTGTTGCAGCCTTCATCCGCCTTCAGTGCCGTTGTGACATGCAGTGTCATCCTCCGCCACAGCAGAACAATAATGCTATATAGAGGATCTTTGACGGGCTTTGTTATACTATGTCACAAAAAACAGCAGAACAATGATGTTGTATTGAGGATATTTCATTAGTGTCTTTACTGTTGGTCTCCAAAAACAGCAGCCCACTCCTGTCATGGGAGGATCTTTGACTACTGTCTTTACTGTAGGTCCCCAAAAACAGCAGCCCACTCCTGTCATGGGAGGATCTTTGACTAGTGTCTTTACTGCAGGTCCCCAAAAACAGCACCCCACTCCTGTCATGGGAGGATCTTTGACTAATGTCTTTACTGTAGGTCCCCAAAAACAGCAGCCCACTCCTGTCATGGGAGGATCTTTGACTAGTGTCTTTACTGTAGGTCCCCAAAAACAGCAGCCCACTCCTGTCATGGGAGGATCTTTGACTAGTGTCTTTACTGTAGGTCCCCAAAAACAGCAGCCCAATCCTGTCATGGTAGGATCTTTGACTAGTGTCTTTACTGTAGGTCCCCAAAAACAGCAGCCCAATCCTGTCATGGTAGGATCTTTGACTAGTGTCTTAACTGTACGTCCCCAAAAACAGCAGCCCAATCCTGTCATGGTAGGATCTTTGACTAGTGTCTTAACTGTACGTCCCCAAAAACAGCAGCCCACTCCTGTCATGGGAGGATCTTTGACTACTGTCTTTACTGTAGGTCCCCAAAAACAGCAGCCCACTCCTGTCATGGGAGGATCTTTGACTAGTGTCTTTACTGTAGGTCCCCAAAAACAGCAGCCCACTCCTGTCATGGGAAGATCTTTGACTAGTGTCTTTACTGTAGGTCCCCAAAAACAGCAGCCCAATCCTGTCATGGTAGGATCTTTGACTAGTGTCTTAACTGTACGTCCCCAAAAACAGCAGCCCACTCCTGTCATGGGAGGATCTTTGACTAGTGTCTTTACTGTAGGTCCCCAAAAACAGCAGCCCACTTCTGTCATGGGAGGATCTTTGACAAGTGTCTTTACTGTAGGTCCCCAAAAACAGCAGCCCACTCCTGTCATGGTAGGATCTTTGACTAGTGTCTTAACTGTACGTCCCCAAAAACAGCACCCCACTCCTGTCGTGGGAGGATCTTTGACTAGTGTCTTTACTGTAGGTCCCCAAAAACAGCACCCCACTCCTGTCATGGGAGGATCTTTGACTAATGTCTTTACTGTAGGTCCCCAAAAACAGCAGCCCACTTCTGTCATGGGAGGATCTTTGACAAGTGTCTTTACTGTAGGTCCCCAAAAACAGCAGCCCACTCCTGTCATGGGAAGATCTTTGACTAGTGTCTTTACTGTAGGTCCCCTAAAACAGCAGCCCACTCCTGTCATGGGAGGATCTTTGACTTGTGTCTTTACTGTAGGTCCCCAAAAACAGCAGCCCACTACTGTCGTGGGAGGATCTTTGACTAGTGTCTTTACTGTAGGTCCCCCAAAAAAACAGCCCACTCCTGTCGTGGGAGGATCTTTGACTAGTGTCTTTACTGTAGGTCCCCAAAAACAGCAGCCCACTCCTGCCGTGGGAGGATCTTTGACTAGTGTCTTTACTGTAGGTCCCCAAAAACAGCAACCCACTCCTGTCGTGGGAGGATCTTTGACTAGTGTCTTTACTGTAGGTCCACAAAAACAGCAGCCCACTCCTGTCGTGGGAGGATCTTTGACTAGTGTCTTTACTGTAGGTCCCCAAAAACAGCAGCCCACTCC
>NC_084745.1:35516348-35536348 GCF_033978785.1 Entelurus aequoreus | reverse complement strand
TTCATTACATGTTGTAAAAGTAGTCAGTGACACTCCATTTGTGTAGATATTTTGGCCTCAAACTGAGTGAACAGCTAACCATAAAACTGATGTATTTGTGTTGTCGGCGTGAGGTAAACACTGGTATTTATAATATATAAATAATACATGACAATTATTTACAGATAAACCCTGACATTTATTATTTATATATTGTTATTTACAGATAAACCCTGACATTTATCATTTATATACTGTTATTTACAGATAAACCCCGACATTTATCATTTGTATATTGTTA
Organism: Entelurus aequoreus; assembly: GCF_033978785.1. Lineage (NCBI taxonomy): Eukaryota > Metazoa > Chordata > Actinopteri > Syngnathiformes > Syngnathidae > Entelurus > Entelurus aequoreus. The sequence continues at coordinate 35,536,068 of NC_084745.1, read as the reverse complement.
TTTCCAGATAAACCCTGACATTATTTATATATTGTTATTTACAGCTACAATGGACCAAATTGAATCGCCTGACCCTCATGAATTCATCATTTACTGAGAGAACAACTTTCTGACTGTTGGATATTGCGGACAAAAGCCTTACTTTTTATGAACAATTCGGTACACTTTATTAAATCATATCGTTGTATGTTTTTGCTTTGTATTTAATTTACTTACTTTTCAGTAAAATAACTGTGACCTAATATTGTATTTACATGGTATCAGTACATAAATATAGTAAACCACTCCTCCACACATCATCAGCCTGATTTGTATAAAGTACCCTGAACTGTGGAAACACAAACCTATAGATCCAGGAACCAAGAGTTCCTGAGCTTTTGATGGAAAAGGGCTTATCATCTCTCGAACCGTGGCCTTAAACATAATTTAGGACAATAAAAATATAAACATGTTTATATTAATTCAATGAACTATAAGCTATGTAAAAATGTTTGATTGTAACTAACATGATTAAACTGGCTTACCATAATTAAAACCAAGAAATATATCTCAATCACCAAATGTAACACATGAACTATTTGGTTGACTTCTGAATCTTTAGTTCATTCAGTTGTAAAGTGAAAGAAAGCCCAACATGTCACATATGCATTTATTAACCAATCAGCAGGTAAAATGAACAAGAATATTAATAAAGTACCTACTTTGCAAATAAAATCCAGCATTACCATATGTATAATCCTCTTTGCAGTAGTTTGATATGCTCTCCATTACCTTGTAAACAACAAACAGCAAATCTATAAACAGATATGACTTTTTTTTTTAATCTGACAAGATTCCCTTCTTATGTCAGGTTTAGTGCAGGATAATCCAGAATATTATTAAAGCCGGACCCCCCTAATGCCAATATGACACTTAGTGTAGATGTAAAGTAGTGCTGCTGTAAAGTGAGCGTCAAATTAGTGATATAGAAATGTTAAATTCATGTCAGCAGTGGATTAAGAACGAAAATAACTTCACTAAAACAAACAATCATTTCAATAGGAAAAAAGTGCAATTTTTCTAAGATCAGAAATCAGAAGAATTTGTTTTGGGAGGCAGTGCATGTTGGAACTCTGTAGGCCAATAGTTTGTCTTGCTTTAAAGAATAAATAAATTAGTAGACATTCAATAAATACACAACATAAAACAAATGTTTTCTCTGTGAGGGCATCCAAAGTTAGACTACTTTACTTTTTTATATTAATATCTAAGCTTCTGGTAATACAAATAATAAATAGAACGCAAACACACAATCATGGTACCTTTCCTGTTCTGAACAAATACATTCGACTGGCTGGACGTTGAGTTGACAAAAAGACAAGTGCTCTGCAGGTGTCCTCCTGGAGACAGAAGCACACTAAATCTTTCACAGTAGTGCAGAAGTCACACGGAGTTGGCTTTACCAGCTCCTTTTTGTTTCTGGCCTGTGCTCTGTATTGTATATAAAAAAGGAAGACAGCACACACAACGAGGGCAGAGGTCCACCTTGGAGGTAGTGTCAGAGGACCTTTTTGCACAGAAATGGCCTTTTCTCTGTCCTGCTGCGATCAAAGTGTTTAGTGGATAAAGTGTTTGGTGAAAGTTAGATAAAAGAGTTTTCCAGTCCTTGGCAGGATTGTCTGTAAAAAAGGCTCATAACACAAGGGTCCTGGAGGTGGGCCTAGAGGACGGGTAAGGGTTCAGGTACTGGCGGGCTTGTTCTGTCAGGATCAGCTGGTTTTCGGTCTTCCCATAGAGCACTGCTTCCCACTCACTCACCTGCACAGACAACAGCTGTAAAAAAACAACAAAGCAGCACATGTGTACCGGAGATGGTGTTGCTTGTAACCTGTGCTGTTCTGTGCTTTGCGGCATTGTGGGGACCAGTGGGCTTCATCTTCATTTTGCAGCCCCTGTGCTCAACAACATGAGGATTATTTAGGGGAGTTAAAGGATGGCGACCCTCCTCCTGATTTTCCTCCTCCTGGTGCTCGGCCGCAGGAGAGCTGAGGGAGGAGCCGGTTAGTAGACTCTCGTCAGGAACCTGAGGACAAAATATTAGGAACATCTCTCAATATCTTGTTATTTTTGTCCGCCTGAGTGCGACTCACTTGAGCGTTGTTGAGCTGATCCTGAAACAGTTGCACATTCAGGCTGTCTTCCTCACAGACGTCCAGGACTAAGGTCTTGCGTACTTTTCGAGCCGGACCTTCCGTCTGCAATACAGAAGAAAGTTAATGCCCAAGTCCACCATTGCATAGTTTTGGTGTAAAAAAAAACCCGACACGTACGCTTTGTTTCCACACTCTGTTAAAGATGTCCGCTCCTTCCGTCTCCTGCTTCAGAACCTCTCGGATGTCTTCTTCTAGAAAAGCCAGAGGCTGTGGCTGGAAGACAACATTAGCAAGGATTTCCTCATATGCACTCAAGAGCGACTCAATTTCAGGGAGGACCAGGGTACAAAAAGTGTACATTTATTTGTGGCAGCAGGTTTACAAAAATAAATAACTGCAGGGGCACCAACAGTTGTGGCTGTAGGCAACCTCCTACTGAAGTAAACGGAAGTAGCTGCATTGAACGAACGAAACAATAAAATGTCAATGTTTTGGTCAGCATCTTAAACTCTTGAATTGTTGGAGGCGTTAACAATATTTGTGGAAACATGCTGGAAGTAGAACAACCTCCATGTTTAGTGGGCCGTGCATCTTCTCCTGAGCTGCCAAAGCGTTCTTGAACGGTGTCGGGGTCCTCGGTGTTGGAATCATGACAGTTTTACGAAATTTGGGTGTTCTGTAACTGAAAAAAAAAAAAAGTTCACCTGACAAGAAGACTGAGGAGCCAAGTGCTCTTGTTCATGTTGAGGTCTCGTACCCGTCATTCTCCTTCTGGTGCTTGGGCGTGAACTCTTTGTGCAGCGGCGTGGTGAGGGAGCACTTTTGTCCACACACGGGAGTGGACGTGAGCGCCGGATGGTCCAAATTCAGAGGCTCCGTCCCTGATATGTTGCAGAACTGCAGGAGACAAGTTGGCACAGTCATGCACCGGGAAAAAATTACCCTTTTATAAAGAGTTAAATATAAATAAATAAATAAATAAATAAATAAATATATATATATATATATATATATATATATATATATATATATATATATATATATATATATATATATATATATATATATATATATATATATATATATATATATATATAAAAAACAGCAACAAAAGTCAAAAATGTTTTAGTAAGATTTATTGTAATAGACATTAAATTTAAGCTTTAAAAACGTAAAAGTGATCTTGAATATAGCAATTAAAACGTAATATTAGCTATACTTACTAGTGTTGTGCCTTATAACAAACTTGTGATGCTCAAAAGAAGTATTATTTTTCTCAGAAGATCTATTGCCTAAAAACAAGTTCTTATGTCTCACTAAAAAAATACTATCCAGGGGATTGTGACTTATATTAAGTTTGTTTAGATATTTTGACTAGTATTTTGAAATATATACTTGGTGAGATTGTGAGTTTTTCCTGTGTGTAGATTTGCTGTTTACAAGGTAACGGAGAGCATATCAAACTACTGCAAAGAGGATTATACATATGGTAATGCTGGATTTTATTTGCAAAGTAGGTACTTTATTAATATTCTTGTTCATTTTACCTGCTGATTGGTTAATAAATGCATGTGACATGTTGGGCTTTCTTTCACTTTACAACTGAATGAACTAAATATAATATTCAGAAGTCAACCTAGTTCTCAGGAAGTTCAAGAAGTTTTATATGTGTTTAGTTTGATGTGGTTTACCCGCTTTGTCGGCGTCTTCTTGGGTGAATCAGTGACGTTGTCCAAAAAGGAAAAACAAGTCCTGTCACACAAAGGAGATGTTTCTCCTCCGTGTCTTCTCTTCCTTTTTGTTGCCATGGACGACTTGGCGCAGGAAGGCGGCGCATGTCCCAAGCAACTCTCCTGAAGGAGCATGGCGAAGGCAGGCTGGTCTTGTTTCGGCGTCGTCTCTGAGAGGTCAAACCTTGGTCCGTTGCTCCACGCGCACGGCGAGCGTTCCTGCAGAGCCGAGCACATCTACAGTAGATTTTTAATACATTCAGTTCATTGTGCGCCATCTTTTTTTTGTCCTGTCCAGCTATTCAGGCAAATCATATTGTTGACGTAGATGCCCATATCGGCTGTACAGATTTACTTTACAAAGATAATACGATGAAGAGGAAGTCCTTACTGAGTTAATGAGCTCTATGGTCTCAGCCAAGTTTGGAATGATGCTGGACAGCACCCTGCCGGCCTCCATAGCCAAGAACTTGCTAGGGGACGTGCAAATTTGTGAGGAAGCTCCTCTGCAGTTCTCGGTCTTGGCCCAGAAGGTGCTGTCCCCCTGCTCCTCGAAGCTGAGCGTGTCATCTGATGCTCCGTCGGACCAGGCCGAGTACTGCTCTGAGCCCTGAGAGGACAGAAGGCGTTAGCATGCTTGTGGACACGCGTGATAATGGACATTAGGAGCTAATCATTCAAGGAGTGGAAACAGACGGGACATCGTGGTGGAAGGGGTGAGACACTTATGGTCTTCAATGGTGAAGATGAGAAGCTACTAGTCTAAAAAAAACTACAGCAAACAATGTGCGCCATTCTTGTTTTTACACACTCAGCATTTAAATTGGGGCTGGGCGATATGACCTTTTTTTAATATCTGGATATTTTTAGGCCATATCGCGATATATATCTCGATATTTTGCCTTAGCCTTGAATGAACACTTGATACATATAATCACAGCAGTATGATGATTCTATGTGTCTACATTAAAACATTCTTGTTCATACTGCATTAATATATGCTACTTTTAAACTTTCATGCAGAGAGGGAAATCACAACTAAGTCAATTTAGCAAAACTGTATTTATTAAACCGTTATTAAGCAGTGGCACCAACATTCATGTCATTTCCAAAACAGAAAGTGCAAGTTTGTCAGAGACATTTTAAAACAAGCTATAAGTGCACTTTTGTGAATGAGGTCACTAAGATGACATTTCAAAACAACACTAAATTAAAGTGCACTTTTGTACAGAACGCCACTACAATAGTTTAAAACAAATAAAGCGCACTTTTGTGCATGATGACACACAAGATATTTCAATAAGTGTCACATAAAAATGAGCTGCATATCAAATAGTATATGTCCTACAGTGTTCATGTGGAAATAGTTGCTTCGGCATTTAGTTGGTGTGGCACTGAACGGAGATGTTGACATGTAAAGACATATTCCCTCTTGAAGCCAAACCACCGTCAGACGATGGACCCCGTGCTGTTTTTCTTGGGAATTAATCATTCCTCCATTTGTTACCAGATTCGCACCTTCTTTCTCTCGTATTACCACTCAAATCACTGTTAGCTGCTAGCATCACAGCTAACGTTACCATGTCGCTACCGGTCTGCTACGCGGGAGCGTGTGACTTTGCTCACGTGACAGTATGTGACGTATGTAAGAAGGTGCGTTTGTTTTAAAGTCTCTGTGAGAAGGAGACACAGGAAAGAGTGAGAAATGCATGCAGTGTAATGCCCCACAGCTAAAAGCAACTGCGTGAGAACGTATACTCCAATATCACGATATAGTCATTTTCTATATCGCACAGAGACAAACCCGCGATATATCGAGTATATCGCCCAGCCCTAATTTAAATATTACATATTTTTTGTGTTTTTCAGGGTTTACACCAAACACACGCGCGCACACACACGCACACACACACACACGCAGGCTACGCTACTTGCTAACACTCATGAGGGAGTGTGCGCTTACATAAGGAACTCTGCTCTGGACCTCGCTCTCTGCTGATCTAAGCAGCAACTCAAGCTCTTTTATTCTTTTCTCTCTGTCGGGATCGTCCTGGCAGGGCGGCTGAGACGAACAATCGGGTGGGACGAGGTCGAGGGGACAGGAGGAAAGGAAGAGGTTAGGAAGACAAAACAAACAGTTAGCTAGAAAAGGTGTACTCCAGCAAATCTGGTATTGGATGTTAGGTGGAAACAACAGGTTTGATTTCAAGTGCGGAGTTAAAGATCACACGGATAAACGCAGAAATGAAAACTCACAGGGATGAAATCAAAATTCTCCATCAGGGGGCGCCCATCAAAAGGACATTCTGCCATCTAGGACATAGACAAGCACCAATAAATTGAGGCAACAAGTGAGAGCTAATGTTCGAGCGTAGAAAAAACAGACCGTGTTGGGTTCCGCCAAAGGAGGTGGTGGGCTCAGGTCGCAACGCTGCACCTCGGTCGGAGTCGGCGGGGGGCACAGCGAGTTATGGCGCCTCTTCCTGCCGCTGTATGAGGAACTGAAATTCTTAGGGCAGCCATCCTGTAGGTATCCCTCGTGCTCCACTTTCCTCCGCATGGTGGAGTTCCAATGATTCTTAATGGAGTTGTCCGTTCTGGTGCAACAAAACTTGTTCAAATATTTTCTTCTTTCGTTCACTCTAACATATCTTTTCAGTTTTTTACACATTAAACACAATGGTTTTACATTACAGTACTCGCAAGTCGTTTTACAAAACCAATGTAGTTTACTAATAGCAGACAGACAGGAAATGGATGCAAACTATGTTTTCCTGGCTGAGTTGGCAATAAAGAACTTCAATCAAAAGTCAAGCACTTTTCAAACATGGAACATAAATGTGAACATTGAAGCAAGGAACCGTTAAACATCTTGATCAGATTAGACCCTTGTGTGCATTTTGATGTTGGGATTTTACCGTCCAGGAAGGAGCTTGGAGATCTCTGCCCAGCGGTTTCCCAGACGCTTGTGGGCGTCGTAGATGATATGATCCTCCTCTTGGGTCCAGGAGGACTTCTTCACCTCGGGGTTGAGGTGGTTGTGCCAGCGCTCGCGGCACTGCTTGCCAATCCTGCCCTGGAGGTGCTTGGCGATCACAGACCAACGCTTGGGGCCGTACTTGTGGACCAAGTCGATGACCTGCATAAAACATGATCAGATATAACGATTCATCATTGCTTCTATTACAAGGCTGCCCAGAGTCAACATAAGCTATTGAGCCAAATATAAGAAAGTATATTGTACCACCAGTCCTACCGGGCATTCAAGATTTTGCATGGCAATTTTAACACCTCAAAATGTGTAAATGAAAACTATAACTAAGATGCATGTTACAATCAAACAACCGGTGCATAACAATGGCCCCACTATGGACTGGATTCTCACATTATTAACTGTATCCACTCGGCATCCATTGCACCGGTCACCCAGGGGGGTCCCCACATCTGCGGACCCTTCCAAGGTTTCTCGTTCCCATTGAGTTGAGTTTTTTTCTTGCCCTGATGTGGGATCTGAGCTGAGGATGTCATTGTGGCTTCCGTCAGTCTACCCCAGGGCAGCTGTGGCTACGAAAGTAGCTTACCACCACCAGGTGTGAATGAATGATGGGTTTTTAACATGTAAAGCGACTTTGGGTACTTAGAAAAGCGCTATATAAATCCCAGGTATTATTATTATTATTATTGTGCAGCCCTTTGAGACATTTGTGATTAAGCGCTATATAAGTCAACTTTGATTGAATGATTGATTAAGTGCAATACTTACAGTGTAAACACTTTATAGGGCGCAACAAAAGGCTAGTTTCAAAGACTTAACTGACGAGCCAACACACCATAAACTATATACTATTCCTGTCTACATCTTGTCTACTTGCTGAATTTGTAACTTTTTGTCATACTTGCAAATGAGACTCAGAAATGTAATAATGAAACAAGATATACCGTATTTTTCGGACTATAAGTTGCAGGTTTTTTCCACTTATGTGTGAAATTATTAACACATTACCGTAAAATATCAAATAATATTATTTAGCTCATTCCCATAAGAGACTAGAGTCTATACGTGATCTTATAATCTTATACGTCTAGTCACTAGACGTATAAGATTTCATCGGATTTAGCGATTAGGAGTGACAGATTGTTTGGTAAACGTATAGCATGTTCTATATGTTATAGTTATTTGAATGACTCTTACCATAATATGTTAATATGTTACGTTAACATACCAGGCACGTTCTCAGTTGGTTATTTATGCGTCATATAAAGTACACTTGTTCAGCCTGTTGTTCACTATTCTTTATTCACTTTAAATTGCCTTTCAAATGTCTATTCTTGGTGTTGGGTTTTATCAAATAAATTTCCACGAAAAATGTGACTTATACTCCAGTGCGACTTATATATGTTTTTTTCCTTCTTTATTATGCCTTTTTGGCCGGTGCGACTTATACTCCGGAGCGACTTATACTCCAAAAAATACGGTAATAACTGGGCATCAGTTATCATAATCTGCTCATTTTTGAATGTTGCAATAAAAATTAGATTGTATTACCAAAAACAATATTTATTAACACAAACAAAAGTAGCTACAATTGGTACTGGTATCGATTCCCAGGCACCGGGAATTGGTACCGTATTGGTTCAAATGTGAAGGGTAGCCATCTTTACGAGACATTAGTCTTTTATTTGGGGTGTACAGATTTATATAAGCAAACCAGCAGGCGGGGCCCAACAAGTTCTTCCCAAGCAAGTTAGAGCTTTTCTCCCAGTCACTCACATGCACACACCAGTAACCTGGAGATGCAACTGCGTCACAGAACCTTGTCAAATATATTTTAAAGACCAAGTAACTCCGCAAATAAATGTTGAAGAAAAAAAAAAATTCAGTCTAACGCTATGTCTACACTGGAGAGGGGGTCCAGACTGAGGCCGAGGGGGAAAAAAACCCATAGCCATAGCACACATAGACATGTGCGTAAGAGGGAAACATCAAAGAACACAAAGGACATCAAAGACATTAAAAGAGCAGAGCTGATGCAACCAGCCACTTCTACACACAGTCACAAAAGTAAAACAAAAAATTGTCTAATGCTGGTTTTCTCCACAGCGAAGAGCTGAGCTCACTTGTGTTTTTATTAGCGATGATGTAGTGGACCATTCTGTAAGCCAAGAAAGTTTTTGGCGGGAAGTAAAATGGCGCATGGTTTTAGTCAGCCAGCATTGCCTCCTGTTTCCCCCTATCACTTGACAATGTTTGTGCGTGCAAGACCGTTCACTCCCGGCTCCTCTTACCTTCTGATCCTCCTCCTTTGTCCACGGGCCTTTCACCAGTTCGGGGTTGAGCACCTTCTGCCAGCGATGCTGACACTGGCCATCTGTCCTCCCCTGTCATGTCATACGTGTGCAGGAGACACATCATTAAGTACAGACAATCGGTGGACATGTAAACGGACTTGTATTACAAGCCGCGAATACTCACAGGAAAAAAGTTTGCTATTAATTTCCAGGAGCCTGCGCCATGTTGCTCCACAAGCTTTTTCAGTTGTTCATCCTTGGACACAACAACAGTAGAACTCAGAAATTGTTACACGCAAGCAAGTACAAAATAAAATCTCCCTCCAGCTTACCTCATCACGTGACCACTTCACCTTGCACAAAACCTTCTTATCTTTGCATTGCTCTTTAGCGTTTGGATCTTCATTCTCATCGGGACTACAAGTACACACAGTTTGTTAGTAGGATAAGAGCCAGCGACAATACACACAATACAAAGAAGTGTTAATGTACGGAATATGATATATGACACAGAAGGGTCATTAATTAGGGATTACGCATCAACACGGAGGGAAAACTATTCCCGCCAAACCTCTTCATCCCTGTGGAAACTCAAGTGAGTCACTTGGTTTTGGCACTGTGGAAGCTGGAGAGGGAAAAAAAGTGTGTGTGTGGGGGGGGAGTGTCTGGGCGATGAAGGGGTTCTTTCACCTCGAGAGGTGAGGTGGGGAGTGGTTATTTTGCATGGCAAATCCTCAACGGCTGTTCAAATACTTTCAAAACACAAGAAAAATATCTACTTTTCCTTACAAGTCTTCTTACGGGAAAACATGAGATCCAAATGTGTGTCCAAATGATTCGCTGGTATACAAAGATATTTTAAAAAATCCATTGTTCCCTTAATTGTCAAGATTGTTTAATCGCTCGCTATAGGAACTAAACAATATTCATCCTGCCATTAAACAGAACTGTGCAGGTCATGGGCCTCCAAACTTTATTAGTCATTACGGGGGTGTCCAAAGTGTGGCCCTCATCTCGAGTTTTGTTGATTCGCTTCATATTGTTAGGGGGAAAAAATATAGAAAACATTAAAGAAAATAGAGCAAAAAGACATGATTTAATGGGAAAAAGCTGACATTTTTATAGTAATAACTAATAATAATATACCTTGTCATAAAACAAAGCTGAAACTAAGTTTTGTCTTTAAAAATACATATCCGTTTATTTTTGTATTTTTTTTACAAAATAAATATCAAAAAGGCCACTGCATGCTTAGACTTTACAGTATGCGCTCCTTGGTGCACCCCCGAGTTATTAGAATCAAAATGGCCGCTTTTCTCATTAAACAACATCTTTTTGCTCTTTTTTTTCTGACAATATTCTGCGGGCCAACCAAACTCAAGCTGCGGGCCGCAAATGGCCCTGGGCCACACTTTAGACCAGGGGTCCCCAAACTTTTTGACTCTGGGGGCTGCATTGGGTTAAAACAATTTGGCCGGGGGCCGGGCTGTGTATATGCGCACTAATTGACTGAAAGAGTGCGCACTTGATGTCACGTTATCGATGGAAAAATAACATGATTTGCCTGAGCGGCTAGGAGACACCGAGAGTAACAAGCGGTAGAAAATTGATTAGAAAGGATAGATTTAAAAATAATAATAATAACAACTTGGGACTTTCGGCGGTATGGATTTTGGACACTGGCGGGCCGTAGTTTGGGGACCCCTGCTTTATACACACCTTTTTTTGATTGGTTGAAACTTTTATTAGTAGATTGCACAGTACAGTACATATTCCGTACAATTGACCACTAAATGCTAACACCTGAATAAGTTTTTCAACTTGTTTAAGTCGGGGTCCACGTAAATCAATTCATGGTATATACTGTGTATATATATACTATCAGCATAATACAGTCATCCCACAAGTTAATCATCAGAGTATATACATTGAATTATTCATATTATGTACAATATTTACAATCCGGGGGGTGGGATGAGGAGGGTTTAGTTGATATCAACACATTCAGTCATCAACAATTGCATCATCAGAGAAATGGACATTGAAACAGCGTAGGTCTGACTTGGTAGGATATGTACAGTGAGCAGAGAACATAGTGAGTTCAGAAAGCATAAGAACAAGTATATATATTTGATTATTTACATTTGGTTATTTACAATCCGGGGAGGTGGGATGTGGAAGGGGGAGGGTGTTAGTCAAGGGTTGAGGTTGACTGGAGGTGTTGTTTTAGTGCGGTTTTGAAGGAAGAGGTGCCCTTTCTTTTACACCTGTTGGGAGTGCATTCCATATTGATGTGGCATATAAGGAGAATGAGTTAAGACCTTTGTTAGATCGGAATCTGGGTTTAACGTGGTTAGTGGAGCTCCCCCTGGTGTTGTGGTTATGGCGGTCTTTGAAAAGTAAAACGTTTTCTTGATTTTCCTCAAGCTGCTCCCTAAAGTTTTATGCCATTAAACGTGCATCACAATATTAACATTCGACACACAATAATTCTACATAGCATTTGTCCACAAGTTTGGCTGGTGACCAATGCATGTCTAACAGGAACAAGTGGTAATCTTAGTGTTTTTCCTGTCTAATAGAAAACAATGACATATACCTGTGTATGATGTTATTAAATACGTCAAATACAGTGGTAATCTACAGGTATGTGTGTTATTAGTACGCCATGTTTTATGTAACTGCCACAGCAGGTGTAAGTTAGCAAAACCATCTTTATGTAACAAAAACAAAATGACAGTTGGTGACGTCACATAACCGCTACCCACCTGCGTGATGATCTCACGTTGTCCATGACAGCTGCCGGGATGCGTTAAACGTCCGTTAATGCCTTAAAATAGCACATAAATCCACATTTGCACAAAGAAGAGTTATCCGCGGTGCTTGCTTCCGTTAGGTGGTGTTTCGCTAGCGTCACTAGCCCTTGTGCTAATTCACTTCGTTCGTTGGTCGTCAACTTAGTTTCTACTCAGTTGTAATAACATGTCTTTAAAGACATAAGCCTAGTATGTGTTCGGGGACACTATCACGGTATAAATATGTCGGTAAGACGCCGAAAAGTTACAATTTAGCATTCCTTACTCGTCCTTTAGAAAATGGCAGCTCTTTCCTCCTCGCTTGACTCCGTGATATGATGTTTGTCTATCCCGCCGATTCTTGGGCCAGCCCACTGCACAGGCGGCCTCCCCGCTGATTGGTCAGAAATGGGGAGTACGCGTGTATGTGATTGGTTGACAGTTTGAGGGCGGGCGCTTGTGATTGGTAGAGAGTTTGAGGAAGCGGACAAGTGTCACTGTCACTTGTGTGAGCAGAATGGCTCTTTTATGCGGGAGGCAGTGGTCCAAAGTGGGCTGTGGGGGGGCCTTCAAGGAGTTTTTAAGCACATCATTCATTTCATTGCCGCAAGTGTCAATAGCTATGGGAGGACAGCCTGAACATGTTGATATCGAGCCTTTGCAAATAAATAAAGGGCAAGATCGTACTTGTTATCCGAAAATGTTCAATACCAGTCAACCATTTTGTGATTTTGCCTTGAATTTGTTGATCATGATAATAATAAGAATAAAACGCAGGACAAATATGGCAATACATTTTCCCCACAAACGTATTTAATAACATTTTACAAGATGTAAATACAACAATATAATACAATTGTTTTTGTCGAACATGCATACAATTAAAATATGATGCATCACATATTTCCATTTTCTCATTACAACATGTAATGGTCTCAGTCCAGACTGAGGCCAAAGGGAAAAAACCTCATAGCCATAGCACACACAAACATGTGTGTCAGAGGGACACATCAAAGAACACAAAGGACATTAAAGACATAAAAGAGCACAGCTGATGCAACCAGCTGCCACTCCAGCAGTGTCACTTATACACAGCCACAAAAGTAAAACAAGGGGGCGGGGGTCCAGACTTAGGACAAAGGGGGGAAAAAACTCATAGCCATAGCACACACAAACATGTGTGTAAGAGGGACACATCAAAGAACACAAAGGATATAAAAGACATTAAAGGAGCACATCTGATGCAACCAGCTGCCACTCCAGCAGTGCCACTTATACACAGCCACAAAAGTAAAACAAGGGGGGGGGGGGGTCCAGACTGAGGCCAAAGGGAAAAACAACTCAGTCTTAGCACACACAAACATGTGTGTAAGAGGGACACATCAAAGAACACAAAGGACATTAAAGACATAAAAGAGCACAGCTGATGCAACCAGCTGCCACTCCAGCAGTGCCACTTATACACAGCCACAAAAGTAAAACAATGGGGGGGGGGGGGGGGGTCCAGACTGAGGCCAAAGGGAAAAACAACTCAGTCTTAGCACACACAAACATGTGTGTAAGAGGGACACATCAAAGAACACAAAGGACATTAAAGACATAAAAGAGCACAGCTGATGCAACCAGCTGCCACTCCAGCAGTGCCACTTATACACAGCCACAAAAGTAAAACAAGGGGGGGGGGGGGTCCAGACTGAGGCCAAAGGGAAAAACAACTCAGTCTTAGCACACACAAACATGTGTGTAAGAGGGACACATCAAAGAACACAAAGGACATTAAAGACATAAAAGAGCACAGCTGATGCAACCAGCTGCCACTCTAGCAGTGCCACTTATACACAGCCACAAAAGTAAAACAAGGGGGGGAGGGGGGGGGGGTCCAGACTGAGGCCAAAGGGAAAAAAACTCATAGCCATAGCACACACAAACATGTGTGTAAGAGGGACACATAAAAGAACACAAAGGACATAAAAGACATTAAAGGAGCACATCTGATGCAACCAGCTGCCACTCCAGCAGTGCCACTTATACACAGCCACAAAAGTAAAACAAGGGGGGGGGGGGGGGGGTCCAGACTGAGGCCAAAGGGAAAAAAACTCATAGCCATAGCACACACAAACATGTGTGTAAGAGGGACACATAAAAGAACACAAAGGACATAAAAGACATTAAAGGAGCACATCTGATGCAACCAGCTGCCACTCCAGCAGTGCCACTTATACACAGCCACAAAAGTAAAACAAGGGGGGGGGGGGGGGGTCCAGACTGAGGCCAAAGGGAAAAAAACTCATAGCCATAGCACACACAAACATGTGTGTAAGAGGGACACATCAAAGAACACAAAGGACATTAAAGACATAAAAGAGCACAGCTGATGCAACCAGCTGCCACTCCAGCAGTGCCACTTATACACAGCCACAAAAGTAAAACAAGGGGGGGGAGGGGGAGGGGGGGGGTCCAGACTGAGGCCAAAGGGAAAAACAACTCAGTCTTAGCACACACAAACATGTGTGTAAGAGGGACACATCAAAGAACACAAAGGACATTAAAGACATAAAAGAGCACAGCTGATGCAACCAGCTGCCACTCCAGCAGTGCCACTTATACACAGCCACAAAAGTAAAACAAGGGGGGGAGGGGGGAGGGGGAGGGGGGGGGTCCAGACTGAGGCCAAAGGGAAAAAAACTCATAGCCATAGCACACACAAACATGTGTGTAAGAGGGACACATAAAAAAAAACAAAGGACATTAAAGACATAAAAGAGCACAGCTGATGCAACCAGCTGCCACTCCAGCAGTGCCACTTATACACAGCCACAAAAGTAAAACAATGGGGGGGGGTCCAGACTGAGGCCAAAGGGAAAAACAACTCAGTCTTAGCACACACAAACATGTGTGTAAGAGGGACACATCAAAGAACACAAAGGACATTAAAGACATAAAAGAGCACAGCTGATGCAACCAGCTGCCACTCCAGCAGTGCCACTTATACACAGCCACAAAAGTAAAACAAGGGGGGGAGGGGGGAGGGGGAGGGGGGGGGTCCAGACTGAGGCCAAAGGGAAAAAAAACTCATAGCCATAGCACACACAAACATGTGTGTAAGAGGGACACATAAAAAAAAACAAAGGACATTAAAGACATAAAAGAGCACAGCTGATGCAACCAGCTGCCACTCCAGCAGTGCCACTTATACACAGCCACAAAAGTAAAACAATGGGGGGGGTCCAGACTGAGGCCAAAGGGAAAAACAACTCAGTCTTAGCACACACAAACATGTGTGTAAGAGGGACACATCAAAGAACACAAAGGACATTAAAGACATAAAAGAGCACAGCTGATGCAACCAGCTGCCACTCCAGCAGTGCCACTTATACACAGCCACAAAAGTAAAACAAGGGGGGGGGGGGGGGGTCCAGACTGAGGCCAAAGGGAAAAACAACTCAGTCTTAGCACACACAAACATGTGTGTAAGAGGGACACATCAAAGAACACAAAGGACATTAAAGACATAAAAGAGCACAGCTGATGCAACCAGCTGCCACTCCAGCAGTGCCACTTATACACAGCCACAAAAGTAAAACAAGGGGGGGGGGGGGGGTCCAGACTGAGGCCAAAGGGAAAAAAACTCATAGCCATAGCACACACAAACATGTGTGTAAGAGGGACACATCAAAGAACACAAAGGACATTAAAGACATAAAAGAGCACAGCTGATGCAACCAGCTGCCACTCCAGCAGTGCCACTTATACACAGCCACAAAAGTAAAACAATGGGGGGGGGGGGGGGGTCCAGACTGAGGCCAAAGGGAAAAACAACTCAGTCTTAGCACACACAAACATGTGTGTAAGAGGGACACATCAAAGAACACAAAGGACATTAAAGACATAAAAGAGCACAGCTGATGCAACCAGCTGCCACTCTAGCAGTGCCACTTATACACAGCCACAAAAGTAAAACAAGGGGGGGAGGGGGGGGGGGTCCAGACTGAGGCCAAAGGGAAAAAAACTCATAGCCATAGCACACACAAACATGTGTGTAAGAGGGACACATAAAAGAACACAAAGGACATAAAAGACATTAAAGGAGCACATCTGATGCAACCAGCTGCCACTCCAGCAGTGCCACTTATACACAGCCACAAAAGTAAAACAAGGGGGGGGGGGGGGGTCCAGACTGAGGCCAAAGGGAAAAAAACTCATAGCCATAGCACACACAAACATGTGTGTAAGAGGGACACATCAAAGAACACAAAGGACATTAAAGACATAAAAGAGCACAGCTGATGCAACCAGCTGCCACTCCAGCAGTGCCACTTATACACAGCCACAAAAGTAAAACAATGGGGGGGGGGGGGTCCAGACTGAGGCCAAAGGGAAAAACAACTCAGTCTTAGCACACACAAACATGTGTGTAAGAGGGACACATCAAAGAACACAAAGGACATTAAAGACATAAAAGAGCACAGCTGATGCAACCAGCTGCCACTCCAGCAGTGCCACTTATACACAGCCACAAAAGTAAAACAAGGGGGGGAGGGGGGGGGGGTCCAGACTGAGGCCAAAGGGAAAAAAACTCATAGCCATAGCACACACAAACATGTGTGTAAGAGGGACACATAAAAGAACACAAAGGACACAAAAGACATTAAAGGAGCACATCTGATGCAACCAGCTGCCACTCCAGCAGTGCCACTTATACACAGCCACAAAAGTAAAACAAGGGGGGGGGGGGGGGTCCAGACTGAGGCCAAAGGGAAAAACAACTCAGTCTTAGCACACACAAACATGTGTGTAAGAGGGACACATCAAAGAACACAAAGGACATTAAAGACATAAAAGAGCACAGCTGATGCAACCAGCTGCCACTCCAGCAGTGCCACTTATACACAGCCACAAAAGTAAAACAAGGGGGGGAGGGGGGGGGGTCCAGACTGAGGCCAAAGGGAAAAAAACTCATAGCCATAGCACACACAAACATGTGTGTAAGAGGGACACATAAAAGAACACAAAGGACATAAAAGACATTAAAGGAGCACATCTGATGCAACCAGCTGCCACTCCAGCAGTGCCACTTATACACAGCCACAAAAGTAAAACAAGGGGGGGGGGGGGTCCAGACTGAGGCCAAAGGGAAAAAAACTCATAGCCATAGCACACACAAACATGTGTGTAAGAGGGACACATCAAAGAACACAAAGGACATTAAAGACATAAAAGAGCACAGCTGATGCAACCAGCTGCCACTCCAGCAGTGCCACTTATACACAGCCACAAAAGTAAAACAAGGGGGGGGGGGAGGGGGGGGGGTCCAGACTGAGGCCAAAGGGAAAAAAACTCATAGCCATAGCACACACAAACATGTGTGTAAGAGGGACACATCAAAAAACACAAAAGACATTAAAGACATAAAAGAGCACAGCTGATGCAACCAGCTGCCACTCCAGCAGTGCCACTTATACACAGCCACAAAAGTAAAACAATGGGGGGGGGTCCAGACTGAGGCCAAAGGGAAAAACAACTCAGTCTTAGCACACACAAACATGTGTGTAAGAGGGACACATCAAAGAACACAAAGGACATTAAAGACATAAAAGAGCACAGCTGATGCAACCAGCTGCCACTCCAGCAGTGCCACTTATACACAGCCACAAAAGTAAAACAAGGGGGGGAGGGGGGAGGGGGGGGGGGGGGGGGGGTCCAGACTGAGGCCAAAGGGAAAAAAACTCATAGCCATAGCACACACAAACATGTGTGTAAGAGGGACACATAAAAAAAACCAAAGGACATTAAAGACATAAAAGAGCACAGCTGATGCAACCAGCTGCCACTCCAGCAGTGCCACTTATACACAGCCACAAAAGTAAAACAATGGGGGGGGTCCAGACTGAGGCCAAAGGGAAAAACAACTCAGTCTTAGCACACACAAACATGTGTGTAAGAGGGACACATCAAAGAACACAAAGGACATTAAAGACATAAAAGAGCACAGCTGATGCAACCAGCTGCCACTCCAGCAGTGCCACTTATACACAGCCACAAAAGTAAAACAAGGGGGTGGAGGGGGAGGGGGAGGGGGGGGGGGTCCAGACTGAGGCCAAAGGGAAAAAAACTCATAGCCATAGCACACACAAACATGTGTGTAAGAGGGACACATAAAAAAAAACAAAGGACATTAAAGACATAAAAGAGCACAGCTGATGCAACCAGCTGCCACTCCAGCAGTGCCACTTATACACAGCCACAAAAGTAAAACAATGGGGGGGGGGGGGGGGGGGTCCAGACTTAGCACACACAAACATGTGTGTAAGAGGGACACATCAAAGAACACAAAGGACATTAAAGACTTAAAAGAGCACAGCTGATGCAACCAGCTGCCACTCCAGCAGTGCCACTTATACACAGCCACAAAAGTAAAACAAGGGGGGGAGGGGGAAGGGGGGGGGGGGTCCAGACTGAGGCCAAAGGGAAAAACAACTCAGTCTTAGCACACACAAACATGTGTGTAAGAGGGACACATCAAAGAACACAAAGGACATTAAAGACATAAAAGAGCACAGCTGATGCAACCAGCTGCCACTCCAGCAGTGCCACTTATACACAGCCACAAAAGTAAAACAAGGGGGGGAGGGGGGGAGGGGGGGGGGGTCCAGACTGAGGCTAAAGGGAAAAAAACTCATAGCCATAGCACACACAAACATGTGTGTAAGAGGGACACATCAAAAAAAACAAAGGACATTAAAGACATAAAAGAGCACAGCTGATGCAACCAGCTGCCACTCCAGCAGTGCCACTTATACACAGCCACAAAAGTAAAACAAGGGGGGAGGGTCCAGACTGAAGCCAAAGGGAAAAAAACTCATAGCCATAACACACACAAACATGTGTGTAAGAGGGACACATCAAAGAACACAAAGGACATTAAAGACATAAAAGAGCACAGCTGATGCAACCAGCTGCCACTCCAGCAGGGCCACTTATACACAGCCACAAAAGTAAAACAAGGGGGGAGGGTCCAGACTGAAGCCAAAGGGAAAAAAACTCATAGCCATAGCACACACAAACATGTGTGTAAGAGGGACACATAAAAAAAACAAAGGACATTAAAGACATAAAAGAGCACAGCTGATGCAACCAGCTGCCACTCCAGCAGTGCCACTTATACACAGCCACACAAGCAAAACAGGGGGGGTTCCAGACTGAGGCCAAAGGGAAAAAAAAACTTATAGCCATAGCACACACAAACATGTGTGTAAGAGGGACACATCAAAGAACACAAAGGACATTAAAGACATAAAAGAGCACAGCTGATGCAACCAGCTGCCCCTCCAGCAGTGCCACTTATACACAGCCACAAAAGTAAAACAAGGGGGGAGGGTCCAGACTGAAGCCAAAGGGAAAAAAAACTCATAGCCATAACACACACAAACATGTGTGTAAGAGGGACACATCAAAGAACACAAAGGACATTAAAGACATAAAAGAGCACAGCTGATGCAACCAGCTGCCACTCCAGCAGGGCCACTTCTACACAGCCACAAAATTAAAACAACAACCAAAAAAACAACAAAAAACATATACACTGTTGTGGCCTATGCGGTGTTCCACGCCATTGTCTGCTGGGGTGTGGGGAGCATGGCCACAGACAGGAGCAGACCCAACAAAGCAACCAAGAGAGCCGATTCCACCCTCGGCCGCCCACCCGCTCTCGGCCAGTGTCCAGTCCTCATGGATGAGTGAGGATGCGTCCAAGGAGACCAAGGTGTCCGATACC